>NC_049979.1:24794104-24804392 GCF_000003815.2 Branchiostoma floridae
ATCTTTCAATTTTGGCAGTATTATTACTTCCATGAAATATTCATGGCGGATACATTCCCGGCTGCTTTTGTCTGTCTGTTGGTCAACAGTGGCTCAATGCATTTGTTTTATGCTTGTTGTGTTGGTAGGAAGTGCATGAAAATGGACATGATCAGATTGTAGCGGAACGTCCGTGTTTGATACCTCGTGCTCGAAACAAGCTAATGTCACGATTTGGGGGTGTTAGATAGCTCTTGTTCTCATCAAAAAGTGACATAAGTTTTGGAATTTCAGGTGCATTTTGTCAAAAAGAAAGAAATTTCATGATTTTAGGTAGCTCAGCCAAAGATGTACAAAATGAATTACAAAATAAGCAAAATAGGAGGACATTTGCATGATTAATGAGAATATTCTATTATGGCAGTTTCTTATGTGTATCTCTTGTCCCGGACATTTAGCACATAGCTTTTGATGTCTGGACAAGGCGAAATAGGTTTTCACTAGCATCTAATTTGGAACTGCAGGGAAATCTTTGTCAAAACATTTCAAAGAAGATAATTGAAAAAAGGAACGTCCGGTTTCCATCATTTTAGCTGAGGCAAAGTTGTACACAATGATATGCATATTATGGAAATGAGGACCTACTTTATGATTTCATTATTCCATAGCTGAACTTCAACATATGTAACACAGGTAATTCATGATAGCTGGAACGTGAATAGATACCAAACATGAAAAGAAGATACATAATTTGACACAAAGCCACTTCATGATAAATAATGGTAACCTTATACTCTCTCATGTGACATGTGAATACCACCATGCATAGGTAATGCAAGTGTGTCATTGGCATATAACCTATTTCATGTGGGTATGAGGTCATTCGATTTATTAGTTTCTTCATATTTCAGTCTTTTTTCTATTCTAGTACGCTGGGCTGCCTAAGGCATAGCAATCTTAAAGCAACATTATCAAGTTTTCTCTCAATATCAAGAACCGAGCACATTTAGGCTCGTTATCCCGCTGTGATGATTCTGCTTTAGAAACAGAAACACAAGGACAACATTTGATTTACATGTGCTACATGTCGGATAATCTCCTATAGATATTATTTTTACCAATTCTCAATTTCCTACCGTTATTGTGTTTGCAAATTGATATCTAATAAATTACACGAGCCTTGTCAAACCATGTCTCGTGGGAGATATAGCTTTACATTCCGGAGGTTGGTTGGAAGATGAAAGAATAAGATGCGTATATCGCATTGAAAATGGAATAGGGAATCGTCTCTCTCACTATTTCTTTAAAATTTCACCATGATTATTACACCGACTGTTTCACATGAGAAAGTTTGGCCGTAAAAACAAACGAGAACAAAAAAATGAAGAGGGATATGTTAGGTTTCACTTGATATTAGAGAAGGAAACATTTGAACATGACAGGTCTTATAATCATTACAGCCACTCGCACAATGACGGGAGCATCCGGGAGCATCTTATTATTTGCTAAGGGACTTCCCATGTCCTTCATGTATCCTTTGGTGCCCGGGCAGCAGATGACATAGAAATATCTCCGGCTGGATAGTATCGTAAAGCTTGCATGCATAAAAGACATGACAAAAATTGTTAACTCTTGCTTAAGTGTCACTTGTAATGGTAAATTGTTTTTCTAACTAACATTACCACAATTAACGGTCGCAGGCATACCGCGCCATACGCCCTCGTGCGTTCAATCTGCATGAAACACTAAATTTTCGGCGTTCCTGCCGGCACAGCGCTGCTGAAGGGCTCAGAGGTCGTCCCTAACGACGCAGTGATTTATCTCCAGGTTTTCAGACCTGCTATCACCTCATTCCGTCTCAGACTGGCATTCCTGGTCCCAGGCTGTTTTATGTCGAAGGACCTACTAGCTACATGGCAGTTTATTCTTATGTAGGAGGGGTACATGCACCCTATACATTCTTTTTACTTTATACACTCTTATCCCTTTTATTTGATACCCGCTGTAATTACCCTTTATGTGGGTACTGCGTGTTATGTATTTCAAGGTGATCTCATCGTCTATATTCACATCTCAATGACTGTCGGGCGGGCAGACATCGCACCGCGCAGTAACAAGAAATAATGTCCCCTCCAACAAACTAAAATCAAAGCTGCTTTGCACTGAATACTTGGAGGCTACCGGTGACCTCCAGGAGGAAGAGTAGTGTAGCACGAATGGAGATCTTAATGAAAATAAAATAAACCAAAGTAACCGCTGTGACAAGGCAACCTTTTGTAAGATCATCTCATTTTTTTTAATTTGTGGCATCCAGGGCGATTTGTGTCATCCCTGAAAGCTGATGTAACTTGTTACTTAGTACCTTAGAGCCCTTATTTTATGTCCTGAGGGTCATGTTTATGAACATGAGAATCCAAGTAAATCAGATTATAATGGCGGTAATTATAAAACACAGTAGCATCATTGGTACTGAAACACGTGCACTGAAACAAGCAATACGTAACCATTTCACACAAAATAAGCGCTCCAAATAAAGAGCAGGTAGAGAGAAGTATGAAAACCCCAGTGCCACTGACGGGTTTTCGTATTAAAAGAATGTGGTTAGAACCGGTGAAATGTGACGGTCATTACATTATTAAGTAACTGTAGCTCCTAATGCATTTGAAACGGAATTGTAGTCTCTGCAATGTACGTCGTAATTAAACAGTGGTACAATGAGGTATCTCACCGGTCCAAGGTTGAGATCCCAACCCAGCGCCTTATCACGTTCATTTCCCTCCGTCTGTCCCAAATTGATACCTGCTACAGGGAACCGCAACACTCATGAAAATCAATAAACTTCAACCTTCAGCTCCCAATTGTGCAAGCAGCCAAGCATCGCACCATGGCGTGAGAAAATGTCTCCAGATCATTCCAATACCCTTCACATATGTGCAGACAAGCGGCAAACAGAACATGAGGGTTTTGTCCCTGTTTCTAGTCTTATTCATAGAAAGTCCCATATATACTGTATGTATTTATCTCCCTCTCTCTCTCTCTATCTCTCTCTCTCTATATATATATATATGTATATATATATATATATATATATATAGAGAGAGAGAGAGAGAGAGAGAGTTTATTTGCAAGTCTATGCCCGTAGGCTAATTGCAAGTACAAGAGATGGTGCATATGAATGTATAACAATGGATTGTAATAAATACAATTCTACAAAGAGACTACTGTAATACTAGTGTTGACTATATCTAGATAGGTTGGGTTTGAATTCTTTTTTGGAAGCAGAGGAAGACATGTGTGTCCCGCGATAGGTAACTTAAGTTTTTCTTGTAAAGGATAAGCATTTTAGCTCTTGGTGTGAGATCTCCAGGTTGGTTGAGTAAGAAATTTGACTTGACGATGGCCCGTAGAGGCATCCCCAGCTTGGTATGTTGTACTAACACTTACATAGTCAGATATGCCCGCCAGGGAAGAGGGAACCATTGAGTAGCTAATTAGTATTCTGCACTTGTCCTCCGTGCTGTATGTTATTCCGGATGGACTTACATCGACTGATGGAGATTTGGTGAGATTGGAGGTAAAATGGGGTCGATGATATCACGATATTCTAGCGCTACAAGACACTTTTTTTACTGTAAGATGAATTTTCTTAAATGTCAGAGATCAATCGAACTTTTAAAAACACAGAAACGATTACGAAATGTTAGAAATGTATCACTGGTTAAATCCACATAGGACTTCTTCTACAACAAAGGCGCTAAAGTGCAGCTTGGTTGGTACATGCAGGTAACCAATGAAAGAGCAACAGATAACAAAAAGTCACGAAGAAGGGAAAGTTGAAACCGCAAAAATAAAAAAAACATGGTCAGAAATATCTAGACATACACATATCAGGTTTCAGCTGTGTTCCTGCATATTCTTCAACTCTGCTAAGTGCTACATGTGCGATGGTTCTTACTTAGTCCAGTCCTTTGTTGGGTGGTGAATACCGGGCACGGTCACGCATCCCAGCTTACGTAGATACTTTCTAATGGAGCGCAACTAGCATTCACGTGATGTTACTTTGGCACGAAGGCAGCATTTTTCTTTCCTGGCAGACGCTTAAAAGCTTTCAAATGACGTTCCAGTCGAAACAGTGACGTTAAGCTATTTAACGTTATTGGTAAAACGTAACGTCTACGGACTGGGGTAGCGAAGATAGCTAGGCGCGCAAAATGACTACCATATTTGATGCAAGTTCTGGAATCACTTAATCTATCTTTCGCAGCCTGTTAAAATGTAACCAACAGCCAGCCAACCTACCAACCGACTGATAAACCTTTATTGACGTCAAGACACAGATGTATCTTTTTTTGAAAGTAGATTTCCAAAGAAATGTTTTAATCAATTTTCAGTTTCATTTTACAATCTGCCTACCCCTGGATTGAAATGACCCCTCCACCTTCATGGCGCAAATACCGTTAGACTTTGAGCTGTTTGGCAGTTTGACTGACAGCCTCCTAACCCAGTCTTCCTTGGAAGATTGCGTACAGTGACCAAAGCTGATATCTGAAATTGCCGTGAGAAGCCACACCTGAATGAACGACCAACCTAATCTGTCATGACGTTTTAGTTTGACCGTCTGATGTCTCACCAGGTTAATCTTATACAGTCAGCTTCAGTTCTCCGTGTGCGTTCATCGCTCATGGGAGTAGTGAAACATCGATCGACTGGTTCTGCTAAATCCCCTGCAGAACCACTTATAGCCATGTACAGAACTTTACATCGTGTTAGTCTGAGGGAGTGAAGCTTAGAACAGTCCCACCATTGTGATTTATATCAGTTCATGGCGTTACGTACGTACATTGCCGGTTTAAGTGTGCAGAGGTCATGTGCATTGCGATGAGCAACTGAAATGTTATTTTGATTCAAAGAATGTCCAGGGCTATAGAATGTTGAAAATGAAACCTTCGTAGTTTTCAGGGAACGTTTTAATGATAAGTAGATTTCCACGACCCCATACCTTCGTCAAATGATTTTAACTTTCACGACTATTTGTATTTTGTGTGCTTTTCATATACATGTAGGGTCCCCATTTCATAAATCCTATCGGTGACCATCTCCTCCACCCGATCGAATAACAGGAGTAGAATATATCATCTTAAGGAAGAAGGCTATTCCGGTTGGGAATTTAAAGCGACCGCCCCCCACAAATCAGGAAATAAATACATAGATTACTGTAAAAGATGACAGAGTAAACAAATGGATAATTACCTATTAATCTGCAAAGATTTACCTGAATGTCCAAACATGAAATTTTACCAAAAAGATTGATATTACCTTGCCGACTGTCGGTAAATTCGCCGACTCAGACTTGCCCCGTAGTGCTAAAGCTGCGCACTATCCCTGCGCTACCGCCAATATTATGATGCAAAAATACCCGCTCGCAAACTAAAAAATCTCACGAGCTGCCGCTTTGACCAAACTCGCGAAATTAAGTGCTCGCAATAATAAACGAACTTATATTACAGTATTACACGAAAGAGATTTTAAGGTTCGTTTTGTATCATTTCAAGAATATCTTTCTGTATGTTAGAAACTGTTGTACAGGGGATATTCACATGTGAAAGAACCAGTTATGAACAGTACGCTCCCCGTTAATAGCAAAATTAAAGAAATTGTACTTCTAAGTTCTACGCCCATCCAACACTCCTACCCGGTAGAGTGTAATTATGTCTACCTGATAGCAAATCAATGATGAGCTGTCGTCTGTGGTTCCGGGAATCTGTTATTACATGCTCCTACTTTTGACAAGACGGATATGGTCGTGGCTGTGTTCTAGGTATCTAGGTAATTATTATGTAGTCCCACTGCCGGTTGGAGGTAGGATGCCCACGTTCTGACTATCAACCTCGTTGAAGATCTACATCTGTGACAAATCTGGACTGCAGACCATGTTTTGACACAGTGCGACAAGTACAAGAGCATCTGCTGCAACGTGGCGTTTCTTCGACAAGTCATAGTTTGATAATTTTGATAACTGTATAACAGTATCTGTAGCTCTACGTTGACCGATGAGCCTCTGGATATTACATTTCTGGTAGGTCCTGGTACTTTTGCAAGAATGGAAATACTGACGTCTTTCCCATTCCTCTCTTGCGGTGAGAACCCTTCGGTTCTGACACAAATCGTACACGGTTTGACAAATGCACAGTCGCTACACTCCATCCACACAATTCATCATTGTAAGCCCCGTCCTTATTCTCGGGTACTCGAGTCGTGGAAATCTCAGTAACCCAGGCCGACTACTTGGAATTTTCATCCGATGATACATGGATGCATTATTTGGAGAGACCGGTGATGCAAACTTCCGTACTATTTGCATTCAAAAAATTTGCTAGCTTAGTTTATTTTTCTTTGAACGCGTGCAGACTTTACACTGCTGTTAATACATATTGGTACAGAACCCAAAATTTTACATGTATTTCTAGAGATGAAATATTGCAATAGCTCCTATATTTAATCGATATTATATGAATATCGAATAAGTATATATCTGCATATCTTAACTTTAACTGTTCCATCATTCAAAACGGCTATATGAGAAATGAGATTTGAATCTATGAAAAAATAACCTTAAGTGGCACACACACACACACACACACATTGACACACACACACACAGACAGAGACACACACCACATACGCACACAAGCACAAGCATGTACATACAAAGATAAAATTTACGAACGCTCTATTTATTTCATAGAGGTCACCCTACTCTACTATCTTCAATAGCTGATAGACACAGTAGATAAATTTCCTAATAGAGCCTTAATAACTCAACCTCCCTCATTGTCCTTATATAAGACAACATGAATTTCATTCCCGATTGGATCTCTGCCAGTGATCCAGACTGATGTTACCTTGCCTAAAGGTGCATTCCCGCAAGACGTATTGCAGTTATATGGACCTCCTGTGTGTATCACGTCTAACTGGTGAAGGTTACAGGGTGTTCGGTCATCTTGACCTGCATACTAAAGACACTTATTACTCATGTAAGAATAAGTCTAACTTTATAGATGTCTTGGTTTCACAGTATGACAACTGTCGTTCCACATGAAAAAAAAATGTGTCGAGTCTCTTATCCAGATGATTGTCTTCTTGACCGAGTAAGGATTTATAAACAAGTTCCTCTTCTGTGTCTATCAGCTATATTGAAGATAATTGTCACTAATGAAAGCCACTCTCTAATATAAGTGCGCCCTGATATTAGTACTTGGTTATCGTTTTCCTTATCGTTAGTCAGATGCTAACACGCCACCGTACTAACATGATAATGACGGCCCTTCAGTGAGAACATGATGATGTCTAAATCGTGTCTTTACTAATTGCCTTATACTTGATTCTCTCTTTCTCCCTCTGTCTGTCTCTATGTGTCTCCCTCTGTCTCTAGAGTAATCAGCATGCAATACGCGTACCGTAGTACTATGCCTAAGGGTATACAGTCTATAGATTGGCTGATTAAAGTAAACCTTTGATAACATGAGAAGCATTATGTATTCTCGAACTTCAGTTGTATTGTGCAGACTATCAATCACACACAGTGGTGTAGCTCTACGAATCGCTAGTCAGCGTCCTGTAATCATGTTCATATAAATCGTTTTATTGTGTCCATTTGAATTAGTCGGCTGGGTAGCAAGATTTCCATCATTTTTCAAATACTGTAGTTCACCACCCATTCACCTCGCGCAGCTGCAGCGTCCTACTCCATAGCTACAGCATAGTCGTGATGAATTTAGCGCTATTTTCTTCCATTTCAACATGGTGAATTGAAAACAGCTAGTATAGAACTACAGGATCATTATTCCACACAATCAGGACATATATTACCTTTCATCATCTACACAGTCATTTGAAAACATATCAATTATGAATAGCCAAACGAACGAGCACAGCGAGTCCTTCAGACAGAATAGTATTGTCAGATGAATTTCGCAGATTAACAGTTGTCAATAGTCCGCTGAGGGTTCAGGCATCATTAACTTGCAGTAAAGTGCAGTCGTAAACTAGGCTTTGTCAACCATCTTTTTGATTTCTGTCGCATATTTGTAGAAACAAATACAGAAGGAACGTGAATACAAAAGGAATAGAATGTTCGTTAATAGCATTAATAGCGTTAAACTTCCATTCAGTGAGAGCGAGAAATCCAGATGCAGCAATTGGTCACTGGCATAACATAGAATACAAGGTCATGTATTGCAAGACTGTGAAAATAAACGATTCATTTGAAGCTAAAGTCATACCGCCAAGCCGTACACGTCATGAAGAAGAACGTTGTTTGTGAGGCTGTGGGTGTGTGGGGATGAGTTAAATCCCTGGTAGTTATGGCACAAGACAGCTTTCTAATCTCACGGCCTTACCTTCCAGCTGAGGCCCCGATATGTAGCTCTGGCTCGCAGAGGGACTCTCGGTTTTGGAGGCGTTGGACCCGGAATTCTCCTCCTCGCCCGTGCAGTAGCAACACAACATTACTTAGAGATTCCTTCTTCCCCGTTCCGCCTTTCTTCACAACAGACGTTGTGAGAGCGCACATTTGTGTTTAAAGCCGTTGGTTACAGTAAAACCGCGACCGCCTCTCACCGCACGTTTTTCTACCCTTGCACTGGAGATGATAATGCGTTAGAGGAAATCAAATGTCATGTGTTGTAGCCACGGCATGCTCCGGCGCTATGTCTCGCGCTCCCGACGTAAAACTAGGGTAGAATTTTGCTTAATTTGTAGGTCTCTGCCGTTCTGTGGAGTAGCTGTCAGACGATACGGATTAGGCTAGGGTTACAGCGCCTCGGTGTGCGTGGTGTAGATTGCAGGTTGTGCTTCCGTCACAGGAGACATGATATTCGTCTTGTTCACCACAATATCAAACAACACGACACTGGCTAACATTGACCACTGCTGACCCAATCTTTCCTTACCCTGCCAGCTAACTTTAACGTGATAAATTTGCAGCACATTTTTATGATAGACTCTTCAACTGACGTGGTAAAGTGATCAGCTACGTGGTTTCATCGCCTCAAGCTCTGCTGGATTTCAGCCTTCATTCAGACGGGGGTGTTTGGGGGGTTGAGGTGGCGCAAACTTTGATGTCGCTTAACGATCCTGTAAATTTAGTGAATTTTCGTAAAACTTTGTTGGCAACAAATTTACAAAGATTGGAAAATTTTCCATTTTTTCGTGTTGCCATGGCAACCGTTTGTCGATTTTTGACATAAATCTCTAATTCAAGTTCTAACAATGTATTTTTCACGTTTATTTCCTACATTATGCTATTTACTTACATAGATGATGTCTAAAATATCTGTCAAAATTAAATATGCGTAAATTAAGGTAATGTGATGACGTCATCGTCCAAGATGGCGGACCATATGACCAGATCAAGAATAACTAGCTTATTTTCCTTCGGAACGTGTAAGTACCTGCTCTTTTTTCATCAAAAAATGTTGAAATGGAAGTTTTTAGTCTATTTTGCTTGTCGTTCGCGATTATTTGTTAGAAATGTTTTTTTGCAAAATTCAAGGCGGTGGATAAACCCAACTGGTATCTTATATATGCATGACTTCATTTTATGACGTCATTCTGACGTCATTGATGTTGCTATTGGACACATAAGTCGTAACAAACATTATCATTCTGGTATTTGCATTCTACCCTTTTCTTATGGATTTAGGCGTCATAACAGCGTCAACTGTCTTTAAATCTTTAGATATTTTGTCTACAACATTCTATGAAACTTTAATAATTCTTTGATATGTTATTTCAGAGTAAAAGGATTGACCAAAAAAAACGGTCTGAATAGGGTTAAAGACTTCCTTTTTCTTCTTCTTTAGTTGAAACCGTGCCCTCTGGTCATAACGGTTTCCGGTTTTTCCTCTTCTTGAGTTGAGACCATGCCAATTGGCCATAGCAGCTTCCGACAGGCGAGGGAAAACGGAAAATAAGCGATTTTTCTCATGAGGGGTATGTGAGTAGGAAGTCCTCAGTGAACGTTTCTTATCCCAAGCTGTTACGTGAATGCGAAAGTGAACCAGGAGACCTCATGATGTAGTCCGTAGGTGGAAACTTTTTGGTCTTAACAGGGTGGAAAAGAAAGACGCATTTTCTCATGTTGTCGGTGATTAACTTCAGAGGGTGCTACTCCTCCCACACATTGGTATTTATATGGTAGTACGCAGTGTTGTTGAAACATTGTTGCTTTGTAGTATTGTAATATTATTACGTAGTATTGTAGCATTGTGGTTATCAGATGTGACCGGCGTTCCCATCTTTACCTTTC
>NC_049979.1:24804492-24807418 GCF_000003815.2 Branchiostoma floridae
CTTTTCCCGTCAGAATGCCCCCCCCCCTAGTGGCTGCCTAAGGTAATGCAGCAAAGCTTTTAATTTGAAACTTTCTTGTTCAGGACATGATGTGGTCACGATTTTTGAGTGGTAGATAGCCCTTGGGGCAGAGTGTAAGTGCTGTGAGTTTGGAGCGGCTTCTTGGGAACTGCAGGCATCGGTTTCCTTTCAAACTTTAGACGAGAACAACTCGAGAACGTGTTGACGGATCATCATGATTTGTGGTATGTAGATAGAATGAGTGATGACACATAATGTAATACAAATTATGCAAATCAACAGCTAGTTTGCATAATTAATGGTCGTGTTCGAAAATGGTTGGCGAAGGTTTTTTTTCGTCAGGACGGTAGCGGGCAGAGTGTGTGCGTCCGTTTGTTTGTGGAATGCATAATTCAGGAAGCCTTGAATGGATCCTGATAATTTTTGGAAGGTGGGTAGGTGTAGTAAAACGAAAATCAAGTTCGATAATGGGCCCCCTAGTGGCTTCCTAAGGTACTGCAGCAAAACAATTTTTGACATCTCGTGTTCTGAACATGGTGTGGTCGTGATTTTTGAGTGGTACATAGCCTAAGTGATGACGTCCATAATGTAATACTAATTATGCAAACCAACAGCTTATTTTCATAATCAATGGGGAAAGTTCATAAATGCACTGAATTTCATGATAGGACTTCATTGTTTTTGGCGGAAAGGTACTTTAGATGTTAATCTACATGGAAAGATGCATTTAATTGTAATCAGTGGCCAATTAACAGAAATAAACAGTGTTCTCTCTCTCTCTCTCTCTCTCTCTATATATATATATATATATATATATGTATATATAATATATATATATATATATATATATATGTAATGATTTATATTTATTTAAATCATTTTGACCTATATTTAAGGACACAGCTGTTTCTCATATGTCTTGCTTGACGAGCCTTGTGACCTGGACGCCTTTACACTAGGGAGAAATCCGCCAAAAATTAGTTACTCAAGATGTCCAATAGGAGACCTTGCAACTAAAACAACAGGAGCTATATATTTGACTCATTTGCATTAGCTTTGTTTCCCATTGAAATCCAAAATTGTCTTCAGGTTGACTCTGCTTTACCTTTGTTCGCTATTGGAATCCAAATTGTCTTACCAAAAATTGTCTTCATTCATAGTTAGGGTATAAAAGATTAGTATTTTTAAGATCACTTCAGTGTCACTGACTAAGGATAGTAAATACTATCCGAAACGTCTGACCGTTTCCAAAACCATATCCAGTTGCTTGAGTAACTACTTTTTGGCGTATCTTATTACATGGATGTCTAACCTACATCGACGTAGGGAGAAATCCTCTGACAAACATGAAATTCTGATTGACCAGGGATGCTACAAGGTCATCTGTGGTCACAATATAAAGCCCCCTATTATCATTTACTATTCGGCCAGGCCAGAGTCTGGTAGATACTACATGATTTTAAGCACCCTTCACACGAGAGCACGAATGAGCCGGAATGCTGTCCGAATGAATTTTTTTTTCTATTCGTGGCAATTCCTCGCAATTCGTACTGTATTCTAAACATTCTTACTGCGTTCGAGATATTCCTCCCCGTTCTTTTGGCTGGCTCGAAAGTTTTTGACATGTTAAAAACTGTCGAGGTGCATTCGAAGTGGAGAAATATCGAATGGCATTTGTAGTGGATTCTTAGTATATTCAAACTATTCTAACTGCAGTCGGACCGCATTCTACGGCATTCTAACATTATTCCAAACATTCTTATCTCATTCGATGGGTAACCGAAACGGCAAGCCATCTCGAATCCTGTCAGAATGTGGCCAAAGGAATATCTCGAATGCCGTAAGAATGTGTAGAATGCACTACGAATTCACAGGAATAGACAAGAATTTTCATTCTGACGGCATTCCGGCTCATTCCTTCTCGTGTGAAGGCGATTTAAGGCCCATTTGGAATTCCCACCCGAATGGCCCCGAATGTGACACGAAGTTTACAGATACTTCATTCCGGCTGGTTCTGCTTGATTCCTGCTAATTCGATTTCCGTGTGAAGGCCCTATTAACAAACCACTTAGTCTATGAAAGTTGCGCTGGAAAGTATCACAACAGTGTACATAATTTCATTGTCACCAGTTCGCCAAGAAGGTTATGTTTTTGGTAGCATTTGGGTATTGTCGTCTTGGTCTGCTTTATCTCCGCGCGTTGGGCCTTGCGGTAATTGGATATTGCCAAGCAGACGTTGCGTGATTTTTTTCTGATCGTTTTTTGCACGTCGTTTTGTCAGCTGTTTTTAGGATCTATCAGTGTTAGCGTCTGCACTGGCGGTAATTTATCGAACTTGAAGCATACGTAGACGGAAACGGTTGTCAAACATGATTTTGTATATCCTTAGATAACTTCATCAGGTTGACAATTATTCATATAGTAAGGTTCTTTAGGCACAACTAGGGAGTACTTACTGCCAACGTCTATCAGACACCACCATCAGGGTAGAATGACTGGAAACTACTTCTTGCTGCTACTTAGACGATGTAGGTGGCAATGCAGCAGCAAGAATGCCGTCACAAACATGGCTCAGCGGCAAAGGAACCGCATACACTAGATCCAAGAAGAAGGCAGCAGAACAAGTAGGAAACAAGTCAGCGGTCACCCATAATATCAACAGAAGCAATTTTGTAATAGATTGAGAGGGGGTTACAGTCATCGACAGAGAGGAAAATAGAAGAACACGCTGCATTAAGGAGGTAATTTGAATCATTCTATTGATCAGAAAAATCGGATCCCGTCATGAACAAAGACAAGGTGGAATCAAGCTGAGTAACGTTACCTTTGTGACGGCATTCTTGCTGCTACAACCCCACCTACATCAGCTAAAATTAACCCCAAGAATAAGCTTCCAGCTCATTCC
>NC_049979.1:24808250-24809356 GCF_000003815.2 Branchiostoma floridae
AGTGGTTCAAAACCTACAGTACCTTGGCCGCACTGGGGTAATTACTGTCGTATTGAGGTCACCTGAGTGCGGCCGAATGGCAGCTCGCTCCAGACACTTGCGACAGTCGTATTGAGGTCACCTGAGTGGCGCCGAATGGCAGCTCGCTCCAGACGCTTGCGACAGTCGTATTGAGGTCACCTGAGTGGCGCCGAATGACAGCTCGCTCCAGACGCTTGCGACAGTCGTATTGAGGTCATCTGAGTGGCGCCGAATGGCAGCTCGCTCCAGACCCTTGCGATTTAGCCCCGCCTATTGTAAGCTCCTCGCAATTCAGCCCCTGGCTGCAAAGAGTGAGTAGTCGGCCCACCCAATAACAATAACGACATGTGTATGTTAGTCAATGATGAACATCACCATGCATGAATCATGAAAATGTGCAAATCCTTTGCATAAAATTTACAAAAGCTTGAATATTTTATGGACGTATGAGGTCGCCGAACTCTAGTTTCAGTAGCGTTTGTGTGTGTGTGTGTGTGTGTGTGTGTGTGTGTGTGTGTGTGTGTGTGTGTGTGTGTGTGTGTGTCTGTGAACAAGATAACTCAAGAACGGCTGGATGGATTGGTTTCATACTTGGTGTTTTGGTGGGGTGTGATAAACAAGAAATTATTAGATTTTTTACCTCATAGCGGCCTCTCTTGGTACTACAGCGCAACTTCCGGTTTTGCCATCTCGTGTTCTGAACAAGCTATGGTCACAATTTTTGGGTGTTTGTCCTGTGGACGTCCCTAGGAACATTTAAAAAGTGGGCAACTTTTTTTTACACCAGGTCAAATAGAAAGCTTAGACAGTATCGAACAATGGTAACGTTTGTTACAGTCATTTCTGTACAACATTTTGTTAAGCAAGGCGGGATACAAATGACAGTCAACAACCCTTTCTTGTTTCTTTAAAAAGCCAGAAAAACTGTATAGCGTCACAAAGACGGTCATTTCTAGTCTTATACGTGGGTAATATAACCGTGGCAACCATCGTACTCATGGTGGTAACGTTTGTTACCGAATCTGGCGACTGGCATAAACCACCTCACACAGCCTCCAAGATCAGTGATAGTAGCGTGATCTGAT
>NC_049979.1:24809456-24813644 GCF_000003815.2 Branchiostoma floridae
CAGGCAACAAAGACGCTATGACACTCCAACAGACTGTAGCCGGTGCACTTACGTATCCTGCACAAACTTCATGCTCTCATTCAGAAGTCTCACACAATAGGAAGGAGCGCGTTCCTGTTCATTGCTACAACCTACAAGGGGGGCATGACCATATTCAAGGACGAAGGACACGAGGTGTACGAGGGACACGTAGATTGTCACGTTTGTGTAGTCTATGGGAGGCTTTAGTGACCATGGAAGTTACGTGTTCGTGCAAGGTATTAGATATTTGTCCAGATAGAATGAAGCCCAGACCTTTTGCAGAGACGACCCACGGGACGCACACACCCCCAAGTGTTAACCTTGGTGGGCTGGGAACGGATCTACAAGCACAGAGTTGTAGCAGTTGGCTTTTCTTCCCGTTTAGCAACATGTTGTTGGTGTCAGCCCACGAGTCAAGATGAGGTGTTTTGTGGACTGTTACTAGCGGACAGAGTAGATAGATATGGACTACATCAGTCCCAGCACGAGAGGACCAGGTTAACCCAGACATGTACTAGTGTATTGGACTTAATGATCTTATCTGATCCTGCTAGAATAAACCACATGTTTACGTTAACACCGCTAGGTACGTCAGACCACTCTGTAGTTGTATGTAAACTTAACTTGATCCTACCAAGTAAATGTGTAAAGCGTCAAAATGGCTAATACAAACTCCAGAACCCACAAACCCTGGGTTACCCCAGACATACTAGAGATGATCAGGCACAAAACCCTTCTTTACCATGAGTACAAACAATCAAGAACACAGGACAGCTGGACAGACTATACTACGTATAAGAACAGTCTAACATACGAGCTTCGTAAAGCCGAACGTGAATACTACAGCACCATCAGTGACAAGTTTAAAACTCCCGAGGGCTCAAAACTGTTATGGTCTGTTCTCAGCAATCTTACAGGAAAGGGAAGTAGAGGTATTCCAACACTGTCCTACAGGGGTGTTCTAGTAGGGGGGTGTTATTTCACGAAAATTATCAGATTGAACTTTAGCCCTGATTTAGTCTTGGAACGACATTCATGTAAAAAAATAAGAAGTCCAGCCCGAACCCCCCCCCCCCCTACCCTGAAAATTACTTTTTCAGCCCTAAAAACATGTGTTTTTTGGCTTTTTTTGAAACATCTACTACTTTTGATTAAGTACAACGTAGAAAAATGTTCATGACAGAGCCTTTAATGGTTATAATGTAGCATGCCATGCCAGGGGATTACTTTGCACTGCAAAGAGTGTTGTGTCAAGGTCATTTTGTAGGTCAAAGGTCACCAAAATGGTAAAAAAATGCCAATTTTCATGCAAAAATTGACGACTTTCACACATTTCTCAAAGGTCAAAGAAGAAACATGTTTATTATGAGCTCACTGGCTCCTCTGCTGTGTATCATGTCACGAGAATATAGTTTGCGTGATAAAAAAGTCACATAGGCTTCCATCGAATATTTCGAACATACTCATTGCACGCCAACTGTGGCATGATCGAACATTCGAATACCTGATTCGGACGTTGGAACATTTTTGTTGTAACTACAAGTATCCATAACAGAATTCAACATAACATCGTTAACCACAGTCATAATGTTCATTGTGGTTCACTTTGATAGATCATTAACGACTGCGTCAAAGTCTTCCCAGGACACGTCTGCTCTGCAACTTATCTTTGACAAATAGGTCTTCAAGTTGTTGGCATATCTAGACAAAGATAGATTCTTGTATTTCTCCTTTAGCTTGAACAGAGGAGAAGTCTTGGGCAAAGACAGACTGGTAGCCTTGCTGTACCTAATTTCAAGATACAGTCGGTCCACTTTGGCTTCCTCAGATAAAGTTGACTGCGTGAATTTGTCAACCTCCTCTGGTGTCGTGAAGGGACCACCCATGGACTTCAGCTTGTGCAAATCTGCATTCCGTTTTCGATCCAGGTCCTCATTCTGAGCTTCTTTTACGCTGAGTCCCTTCTCTTCTAGCTTCTGCTGTGAATCCTTCCAGCTCTCCCACAGGGCTACGAGCTTACCGTCTTGCCTGACCAGGTCACGGAATTTGTCCATTTCGTCTGCTGGCTTGAGTTCAATCAGGTCGACTGACTTCGCCTTCACTATGCTGCTACTTGCAGCAGCCAACTGACCAGCTCCTCGGACGGATAACTCATGCTGGAACGATCCGACATGCCTCTCAGCAGCAATGTTGTTGATTGGTGCTTGCTTCAACTTAGCTTGATTCTTTCTGCTAACTAGGAGTTCACTGGTTTCGTCATATTCTCCAAACCCAAATACGTTTCCCCTTTGTCTATGGAACCCTTCGGCGAGTTTTGGTAGAGCAAGGGAAGCAACTTTGACAATTCTGTCTGAATGTTCTTTCACAACATCGGCAACAGCTGAGAGAATCTCTTCACTGTACTTGCAGTTCTGGAACAACTCTGTGGTTGTGAATCCAAAGGCTGGCTTGGAAGTGTCCAGAAGTTCCCGTGGATTAGTCGTTGTCAGATCATGGTACAGTTCCTTCATGTGAAGTGTGAGTCTACCGTAGTCGATAGTTGTCGACGTGGTGATCGCTAGGAAAGGCTCTATCAAATGGACACCGAACAACGCACCTACTGCTAGGTGCACCTTCAGAAACTCAACTCCCTCAAATGTCCTCACAATGCAGGACATGAGTGTTAGTAACACAGTGGATGAATTGCTCAGTGACACTGTTGTGTTGGTTTGTGGCAGTTACCAGGAACTTACTGAAAATCTTCTCTGAGCCTATACCCTGTTCGATGGCTGCAAAGAGATTGATAAGTTCACGGTTGAACATCAGCACAGGATGCGTGTGGCAGAGAAGGTGGTCCGGTATGTGGTCGGTGCCAAGCTCTAGAGCCACCATTTCTTCAATGCCGAAGTTGTGACTCACGCCATCTGTGAGCTTGAAAGTGACCTTCTCTTGTATATCCTTGGCAGTGTACTTACCATTACTTACAACAGATAGAATGTTCATGATTGTGATTCTTAGCTGGGTGAGGTTCTCTCTAGTCTCAGAGGAAATCGGAAGCGTGGGGAAGGCACGGTATTTGCCATTGATCGTGATGCCCTGGACGCTAAATGATCCACATCCCTTCTTCTTGCTTCCATCATCATGATAGGTGATGACCACGTCGGAACTCGACATCATCAACTCAACAATTTCTGAAAGGGCGAGGGCCAGAATAGCTTTTCCTGCCTGACGTACCTGTGAATCATGTGGTACAGTGTCCAGGTCAATTACGTCTTCATCCTCTGAGTGGTACTTCCACTTTCTTCCAAACAGAATGTTTGCAGTCTCCACAATGCCTGCTATAGCCTGGCTGTATGAACAGTGGTAAACACTGACGAGTTTGTCCGCACACCTATAGAATTCTGGCTTGACTTTACGAGCAGATATACGTAGATGCTGATAGCACTGTGGCATTACATTGCTATCACTCTCATTGCCGCCAGTGTCCGTGGCAACATGTACAACTCTTCTCCTTTTGGACTGAATTTCCTCAGTTGTAGGATCATATGTACTATCTGCTGTAACATCTTCCTCTGATGTACTGTCAGTAGATACGGCAGTGGTCTCTGTGGTCACCTCCTCCATAGCTTCATCGTATGTTGACCCAAGTAACGTTCTGTCAGCCTTCTTGCGCTCTTCTTCTTTCTTCTGCCTGGCTTGCAAGGCCTTTTCCCTTGCATTCTTTTGTTGCATTGTTCTCTCCCACTTTCTATCAACCTGCTCCTCGCAGTAGCCCTTGCGGTCATTGCGCATGGAATTCAAGAATTCCCATTCCTCGTCTCCCATCTTGACCCCAAACGTGTTCTCCTGGGACTCCCGTGCCGATTTGTTCTCGCAAAAAATGTCAAACAGCTTGTCCATATCACCATTGTATTCATTCATGTCACTTTTCCATTTCTCACTTCGTTTGCACTGTGGCCGATTCATATTGGTCAGGAAGCGGGTGTAAAGTGCTTCTATTCTGCTGGCAATGTATTGCTCCCCAATGGTATATATGTTGCAGAACAACCAGTGGTCTTTTAATGCAGAGGCAAGAATCTTTGCAGCCATAGCTCTGGTTCGCTGGACTTTACCTGCTCTTGCAGGGCGAAGTAGATACATCATACATTCGATGATGTCTTTCTTCCGTGGCAAGACACCATTAGGGAG
>NC_049979.1:24813744-24818319 GCF_000003815.2 Branchiostoma floridae
AGTTCTTTCTTGGCTTTTGACCTTGTACAAACTTCCGCCATTGTTAATTTTTTCAATTAGTATGTGGCATGTGAAACTTTGATGTGGGTTTGTGATCGAAGCAAAGAAACATCACCTTATATACATAAGAAAAAAATTGTATTAAGTAGGTTCCATTTGAATTTGCCGCCATTGACTAAAAACGTTTGGCGGGAATCATAGTTCTGGAGTCATAGTAATTCCCGCCAAATTGTGTCATACTAGTAATGGTGGCAAATTTGAATAATAAATGGCAGCTATATGTTGTACTATTTTAAATCTAATGTAATGCATGGGGCTTTGAAAGGCCAAAAGGCCATGGGAATCCGTCCAGGAAACCAAAGGAGAGTAAACTCAGGACAGATTTGACAAAATGTGAAAGTGTTGTGATTTTAAAAAAAAAAAGGCATTTTGTTGACCTTTGACCTACAAAATGACCTTGACATTAGACTTTTCATTATACAAAGTGCTCTTACAATACCACATGACACATATAAGATCATTCAATGGCCCATCTTGGACATATCTGTACATTGTAAGGGAACAAAAGTGAACAACCTTTGAAATTGCCAAAAAAAGACACATTTTCAGGGTTGCAAAAGTAATTTTCAGGGTAGGGGGGGGGGGGGGGGTTGGATGACATTTTCTAAAAAATTATATAGAAGTGCTTAAAACATCTTGTTGCATCAGGAAATCAGGGCTATTTTGGTATTTGGTATTAACACCCCCCCCCCCCCCTAGTTCTAGTGGAGAAAGATGGCGAGAAAGCCGAACTTCTAAATGAAATATTTGTAAACATCACCAAAGACTGCAACCGCCCTGACAGGACTAAGAAACTACCAATACTTACCTCCAAGCAGTTTACATCACTCCAAGTCACTTCAGAGGAGGTACTAACCGTACTACAAAGTCTCCAAGTGAACAAAGCTCCGGGACCTGACGGCATCCCAAACAGCTTACTCAGGGAGACTGCGCCTGAAATCTGTGACTCGCTACGGTGTCTATTCAACTACTCTCTGGCGACTGGACTATTCCCTACGGAGTGGAAGCAGAGCAATGTAACCCCTGTACACAAGAAGGGCGACAGAACTGATCCCTTCAACTATAGACCTATATCCTTGCTACCAACAGTAGCTAAGGTGCTCGAAAGACTGGTCCACAACCATCTGTATACCTACCTTGAAGAGAACCGCCTTCTGCATAAAAATCAGTCTGGCTTCCGAAAAGGGGACGGCACCGTCCTGCAGCTGATCCGACGAGTCGACGACTGGGCCAAGTCCATTGAAGATCCGGACATCTCTTGCACAGCAGCCGTCTTTCTCGACGTAAAGCGTGCGTTTGATACCGTCTGGCATCAAGGACTCACCTACAAGTTGACTCGTTACGGAGTGGGAGGGCAGCTGGTCCGCTGGTTTGACAGCTACTTGACGGGGAGGCAACAACGAGTCGTCATAAACGGTGTCGCCTCAACCTGGGGAACAACAACAGCGGGAGTGCCTCAAGGCAGTATACTGGGACCGTTGTTGTTCCTGCTGTACTTAAACGGTATGATGAGCCTCCCATGCAAGTCATCACTAAATTGCTTTGCAGATGACACATCTCTCTACAACTCAGCCAAGACAGTGCAGGAAGTGGCAGTCACCACAAATGCAGATCTACAACTTGTATCCCACTGGTTTTCGGACTGGGGCCTAAGTCTACACCCTGATAAGTGTAAGGTGGTCTGCATAAAATCTAATCGTAACAACGTCCAGCTACCTCCTATCTACCTACTCGGGAAGATTGTGGAACAAGTGCCTTTCTACAGTCATCTAGGTGCCACCATCCACCAATCCCTCAGATGGACAGAGCACGTACAAAAGGCCACGAGCAAAAGTAGAAAACTGCTAGGCCTCTTGCGCAAAGTCAGTGGCAAACTTGGAAGACAGGCCTTAGAAACAGCAAACTTTGCTCTAGTTCGACCCAAGTAAAAGCAAGTTGGAGTACGCGTCAGCGCTACTGGGTGACTTGGCAAGCTCAGCTAGCAGGATGCTAGAACAGGTCCAGTACCAAGCAGGCCTTCTCGTCACAGGGGCGATGAAGGGTACCCCAAAGTCTAACCTACTGCAGGAACTGGAATGGGACTCTCTAGCCACCAGACGACAGCTCAACTCACTCACCATCATGTACAAAATGACAAACGGACTTGAACCCCCACATTTACAGCTGCTCACTCCGTCAACAAGAGGCGCCCAGTCTACAACACGTCTACAACTACGCAACAACACTCACCTTCATGTTCCTCGTTGCCGGACACAGACCTTCAAAATTAGTTTTATCCCCTTCACGTCTTCACTCTGGAACCAGCTACCACAGACAGTCAGAGACGCCCGTAGCCTCGCTGATTTTAAGAGAGTGAGCAAAAAGCACCTGTTCACCACAAGGCACCACCAAACTTACCGACGACTCGGCCCAAGGCAGAGCAACATCCAAGCTGCCAGGCTTCGCATGGGTTGGTGTCAACTGAACAGTACCTTGCACAAAATGAACATCAAGAGCAAACAATGTGTCTGTGGGGCCTCTTCTGAAACAGTCCAACACTACCTACTACATTGCCCCCTGTACTCTGAGCAGCGTAGCAAACTCACCACCACTGTTGAATGCCTTGTACGACAACGGCCTACTGTTTCACTACTGCTCCACGGCTCACCTGACCATGACCCTGTCATCAATAGACAGCTTTCAGAAGCACTATGTGTGTACATGATATCTACCAAAAGATTCTCTTCCAGCCGTGCCACTGTCTAGTAAATTTTAGCTAGTCAGGCATAAGTGTTAGCTTTACGTGCTTTTATTGCAACAACTATTTTATTCTATTACTGTATATACATGTTCATCTTGTATTGTATATCTATATGTCTTTGGCCACGATACCAGCCATGCTGCCTAGTGCTCACAGTGTATTGTCTTGTTACAACCTGAATAAAGAGGTGTTTTGTTTTCGTTGGCTCGAGGTACTCAAAGAGCTCTGGACATTGAGACATCGTCCGCATAGCCCACATTCATGGTGTCAGGATGTACTGTTGTTACATACTCAGGGTGTCAGGATGTACTGTTGTTACATACTCAGGGTGTCAGGATGTACTGTTGTTACATATTCAGGGTGTCAGGATGTACTGTTGTTACATATTCATGGTGTCAGGATGTACTGTTGTTACATACTCAGGGTGTCAGGATGTACTGTTGTTACATATTCAGGGTGTCAGGATGTACTGTTGTTACATACTCAGGGTGTCAGGATGTACTGTTGTTACATACTCAGGGTGTCAGGATGAACTGTCTTTTTACACATGTGATGTCCAGCATGAAGCCAGTGCGAGTCAGTCTTGAGGACATCTGTTAAATTCTCTGGGCAATATTCGCTGCCCGCTGCGTGTTTCTCACAAAGCCGCAGTGTGCAAATGTGAAATTCGCCTAATCAACATGGACGGCATACCGATCGATGCCATACAACACACCGTTCAACACGTTCATCAGGTTAGCAGTAGAACGGTACCACTCAGGCTGGACCTTTGGTATCGTTAGGAATTAGTTCAGAAGAGGTTATCATTTATAGAACAACCGAAAAATTCATCAACGTTTGAATGTACATGAAATTGAATCACTGTGTTGACATCCTTCGTAGCTTTGGAATAATGACAGCTCAGAGACGGTATTAGACTGGTTTCGACTTAAATCGTCTTTCTCAAGAATCAGTGTGAGTTATCAGAAGTAAAACGTCCTTTGCTTTGGCTTTTTTATGCTCATCGGTCAAAAGCATCACATGGCAACCGTTACTAGAACTGCAATGCTTCACAGCATAGTCCTGTTGAAAACTTAATGTCGTGACGCCAGAATTGATTACTGTCCACCCTTTGTGCTGCATGTTCGTCATGTAAAAAAAACAGACAAACCTATTTCAGATAAAATCGGTGTGCCTGTTTCTCTCTTCCCCTGTGTGTGTGTGTGTGTGTGTGTGTGTGTGCGTGCGTGCGTGTGTGTGTGTGTGTGTATGTATATGTGTGTGTGTGTGTGCGTGCGTGTGTGTGTGTGTGTGTGTATACGTGTGTGTGTGTGTGTGCGTGCGTGCGTGTGTGTGTGTGTGTGTACATGTGTGTGTGTGTGTGTGCGTGCGTGTGTCTGTGTGTGTGTGTGTAGGTGTGTCTGTATGTCTGTATGTCTGTCGATCATTATTTACAATTTTACAATTTAACAAACTCACAAGCAAAGAGCCGCTTTCGTCATGGATGAAAGATTTTCTCCTATAGCATATTTCTATTCATGGGCCTATAGCGTTACCTGGCAATTCTCACTTGAAATTGAATAACAGTTTGATCGTATTGCACGTTTAATCCGCTTGTACTTTGTGTGTGAACTCGGCTTTGTCTTTTTAAACCCAAACGTCTGTAACTTCTCGTAGCAATGAGCTGAATGTACAATGTCTTCACTTTGGGCTGAGGCGGTGCTATTTGTTATGTTTTCGAGAGAAATTGTTTAACTGAACCTTTGTTTAATTAAAAACTGGAACTTTATCATTTG
>NC_049979.1:24819628-24832104 GCF_000003815.2 Branchiostoma floridae
GTGTATTATAGAAATGCCGTCTCCGCTACGGCTCACGAAAAATTGGCAGGCCAGACTCAAATTCACTTAAGGGAAATAATCAGTTCCTCCTTATGATTTACATCAAATGAAATAGATTCCCTGCGAATGATGGGGAATTAGAATAGCCTGACCAGGCCTTACGGAAAGGAGCACACAGACCCTAGGTAATTGTCAGTTGTCTATGTTTTGACAACTATGCCCCTACAGTTCCAGAATTAAATGTTAGAGGGCTCAAACCTACCCCAACTTATGCTCACATCAGAAGCTATCTGCCACTTAATGACAAGACCATATCATGTTCAGGACAAGATTGTTATCAACGCCGTTCAATGATTGACGTTCCCTAGAAACATTAGCAGTTTGTTTGGATTGTAACGTAACGCAAAGACACGATGGATCCGAATGTATGAGATATAGTGAAACATTTAGAAAAAAAAACTAGACTTGAGCAGGGTCTTGTGTTGTCAGAGAAGGAATGGATCCGGAGAGTAAGGGGAAACATAGTTATGAGGTAATAAAGTGGGGTCCCCGATATGTCGAAACAAATGTAAATCCGAACAGAGGACAAAGGGACAAGGAATTGAGTACTATCGCAAGATGCTTTGCGAGAGGAAGGGTCTAATACAGAGCACGCCATATGCTCTCACTCGGGTTTAGCTAAGCGGTGAGGAGGGCGAGCTCGGAGCCCTGAACTACAGGATATAGGAGACGGGTAGTGATTTAAAAAAAGAGAGAGTGAGATAGAGAAGGCGTACGTCCGCACAGTAATACACTTGTTAACTTGCCACTGATCAGACCTTTGGAATTGGCCCGGATATATCGTATCCTCATTAATTCTGGAAATGACCTCCTATTTTGAATAATTTGTATTTCATTTTGTACATCGTGGTCTAAGCTACATACATACCAAAATCATGGAAATCCGTTACCTTATTCCTTTCTGGGGAAGTCGTCCGAAAGTCTTGACAAAAATTACCTTGCAATTTCAATACTAATCGCTGTGGGCGCAAACGTATGTCTTGGCACAAGAGCTATCTACCAACCATCAATCGTAACCACGGCTTATTCAGAACACAAGATATAAAAAGATTAAGTTCCGCTGCAGTTCAAAGAAAAGGCGCTAGGGGCCGAAGATGTAATTATTTCCGTTTTTGTCACACCCCACCAACACACCAAAATTATTCACCATTCAGCAACAGTTCTTGAGTCTTCTTGTTGGCACAAACAATCACAGACATACATACACAGGTGAAAATATAACACCCATGAATATTTCAAAGGGTAATACAGCTGCTTGTCACCATGTAAACAACACGTATCGTAGCTTGAACATGAACATACTACTACCCAGTATTTGTGTCTTATTTATTACCTGTAATATCAAATGATAGTTTCTGTATTTCAGTTGAGGCCACAGCAAGTAAATCTTATGGATGACATCAGCGCGCTCATTAATTTTAGCCTGATTTCAGAAAAAAGAATTTTTTTCTTCTGCAGGAATGGTCAACATGACGATAAAGTACCAAAATGAGCGAATATATTGTGTTGTAGCCTAATAATTGTACTTGTAGAAGTGGCACTTGCGAGGTACCCAGGACTGTAGTTGTAGAAATGAAACCTATTGGATAGTTGTAAAAGTGACACCAATATGGAAGCCACGAGTGTGGTTACCAACTTTGTTGGTGATGCCAGTCTACCACACTAGTGTCACTTTTACCACACCGGTACACGTATTAAATGCAGGAATAAATGCCTCGTTACCTCTGATACCATGTTTTGTCCCTTTAATTCTTTTTACAACAGTCATCACAACTTTATGGTGCCTATTTTTGAAAATGTAGCCGTCTTGTTTTTTTTTTCACCCATCTTGTTTTTTTCGCCCTATCGCACTATTTTTGCAGTCTGCAGAGGATGTCATCCATAAAATTTACTTGCTGTGGCCTGAATAAAAACTGCTTTGATGGCTAACTCTTGCGGTTCTTTTACACGATCTATGAGAATGCTTTTCTCTCCGTTTGAGCCCCGCGAGCACGCACTGACATGTACCTGTAAGTAGTGCGTGCTCGGAGTCATGTTTGAACCCCGTTTGAGCGTGCGTGCTCCGAGTCATGTGATCTTCGTTTTGCTAACTATGGATAAGCGTCCCGGGCACTCTGCCCCAAGTTCTCCCGCCTGATACACACAAAATGCTGCTAGTCGAAGAGAGTTTTTTTTTCCCGAGGATACGTTGGTGCACGTAGCCGGGCCAGTAGTTTTGCCTCAAGGTATCGGGAACACGAGGAACCATCCCAGGTTAGTGCAAATCGGTACCTGAAAGTTGGTCTGGAAGGAAGGAAGAAGGTCTCAACAATGCTTATGTTAACGTTTTTGTATAGAATAAGGCGGAACTCGGAAGCGATTTGTAGTACCATTTTACTGTTACTGTTATATACTCCGCAATTCACACATTTTCGTCTACACTTGTACCCCAATATGCCTCATAATTCAAGGACTCCTGCAGACTTCGTGTACAAGAGTTTTTGTTCTCGGCGATAGTTCGTGTGTTGATCATCTCTCTGGTGATTTTCGTTACTTGTGATCTATCCCGACTCAGTCATTCAACAGTATTGTTGGGTGTGTAACAAAACCCATTATTTGCCCCATAATTTTTCAACTTTTGGGATGTCCATAGACCAAGAATGCATGATCTGATTTGTGTAGAACTGGCCCGGATCTAATAACATCCTCAGATCAGAGGAACACAAGTCCCGTCGAAAGTAGTACAAACACGCGAAGCTTTTAGGTGATCGTATTTGACTATCAACATGGTTTCTAGATTGTGATATACATATGTATTTGGCCAGTATTATGATCATTGTTTTCTGTGATTTATTGGTTGGTATACAGCTGACCCAGTTCAGCAGCGGAGGGATGTATATGAAAAGACAACGAACCGCCGAACTTATCAGTTGAGACGAAACGCGGCTCGGAGAGATCATAGCTTCGTAAGTACAGTCTAATTTTTTTATCATAGCCGTCCTGTACTATGATTGTGATATACCCACGTTTTAACTTTTCCATATACATGAAATACACCCAAGAAATTGAAGAATGTCTGAGTCCGGCCGCTGCTGACATTTGTGATTGATTATGTTGTTTACTTATTTGCGGACGGAACCTGTGTGATGGAAATATCCCTATCTATTCAAAACGACCATGCATCATCACAACAAGGTGGCTTCAGTTAGAAACCTCCATTTTAAAGATTTTAGTGTTTTATTCGTTTTTCTTTTCGAATTTCCCTTTAGCAAGACATTTATGAGATGTGTTTTTGGAAGGGTTTGTATGTTTTATTCAATATTCGCACAAGCAACACGCCTAACTGGGGATAAATATCATTACATTGAGGAATAGATGATGATAAAAATATTTTTTTCTCCTTTGGAGTAACAACTATGTTCAATGTTATTTCTTGATCTGTTAACGATTGTGGGTTGTCGTGATTTACCGGACCATCCGGCATGTTTGGTACTAATTAAGCTGGGAATGGCTGCGGAGAGACTTCAAGTTTTCCGACGGCTGAGCAGACAAGTCACGTGTCCCCCTACCTGATGATTATCCCTCTGACCCCATTTACTCCCTGACCTTTCCCCCATCTCCCATGTAGGTCATTCGTGGCTTCTCCTTCACTGAGTACGGTCATGTTTCCCACCCAACCCTACCCTCACTTATCTGACTTCAAGACGCTCATTTAATTATACTGTATGGTCTGTTTCTGCTATAGCGAGTGACAACAACGAGGTGTTCCTGACACCCGTACATATGTCCATCAGGACGACGCAGTTCCACCACAACGTGCACAGTCACAGAGATTCCTACCACAGCAGGGAAAGTTGGTCGAGACCTTCCACTGCAAGTCGGTGAGACGAGCTACATCGCTGGATGAGCCGGAATAGACGTCCGTGTGCCTTTTATAGTTGGGAAGAAGGGAACCCAGAACAGCGCCGTCGACAGGAGGAAGGCAACGAGAGGAGAGTGCCAGACGAGCAGCAGATCTAGAGCAGCCAATCGATTGCGCTGCTACAACCATAGTAAACCTGAAACTATTTAGAGAATTCACAGACTGGTTTTGAGTTGATTTATACCATGACTATGTATTTTAATGTACCAGGTATACATTGTAAAGTAGTAGTTGATTGTACATGTATATCAAAGAAGCGTAGAACAGCGACGATGGACCGAATCAAACCTGAGGTGGATATAGTAATGGAGAAAGCCCCCATTGGAATATCCATTACAATTATTCTGTATCCAACCTGTGACCGAAGTTAGCGGGGTCAGCATTATGTAGTAACGTCAAACACAGTCTCCCGTGCCCAGTGTACGGAAAACCTTGTCTCTGCGTTCTTCCTTTATTCTAGCTGTGCTAGTCCTTGTCTTCAAAGTAGAATCTAAACCACTTGAAATCCATTGGTTTCATGACTTGTTTGAAATATGTGACTTATTAACCTTTCAAAATCAAGCTTTACTTAATATGTATCTATATAGCAGGTATAACTGCCCTTCGGCGTAACACACCAGCTTCAATTCCAAACGACAACCACCTGAAAGCAAATCACTTCATATTTTATAGATATCGACATAAAACTGTGACATATTCGTCTTCATTATTTTTTTTACCTCGTGGAAGCATATCATCCCACATTGCGAAAGTGAAGCTCAAAAGATATAAGCAAAAGCTATGCTATATTTGTCTTTATTGGTCTTCTTAAAACATCTTATTTCTCTACCTTCAAAATCATCTTATTTTTCTACCTTCAAAATCATCCTTTCTATAGCTCCAAACGACAACCACTTGAAAGTATTCCATTCCAAATTGTAAAAAGCACAAGCTTATATAGGAAATAAAAGCTGGGACATATTGGTCTTTATTATAACAGTCATAAGCAGGTGAAACATCGTAACAATCTGTAGGAGTGTACTGCCGATGATGTGCAGTCATTCCCAGCTATTTAAAAAGACCGTTCCCTTAAATCATTAATCCTGACACAAAGAATGCATCAACAAAGAAAAATGAACAGCTAGAATTATAGTCCTCAAATAATACTGTATAGACGACACCCCCGAGGTTTAGCCAAAAATCAATTCCCAGGGGAATGCATTCGTGGAATTTTCTAAATTCTTTCAAAGCGATCGTAATACTGTAGAAAATGCCTCCGCCCCTGAGGCGTCGCCAAAAATAGACGACGCCTTATCGTCTTATAGACGAACGGTTGCAGTTCTAGTCAACAATCCTAGCCGGCGCTTTTGAACCATTTGAACCATATAATTGCTGTTACAGTAGTAGGAGACATGTTTTCTTTTTTTTTTACAAATATCTTAATTTTGATATTTGATCCGACAAGTCTCCACCACATAAGCATGTGACCTGTTCTTTGTGCTTAAATTGTGCTTACATGATGCCATCAACACTTTTTGCATACATAAGAGTTATTTTGGTATTTTTGTTTATTTATATATACAAATATATATTTGGCATTCCTATTTTCTTGTATTAAACCAAATGAAATTTGGTATGAAGGTGTGTAAATCATCGGCCCATAGCACTTCGTTTTCCATTCGGCATACATTACTTAAAATTGTTGAAATTTGGGATTTTTTGTCATTCTTAGACTAAACACATGGGCGCATATGCATTTGTGTGAAAACCGAATGACCTGAAAGGATGCGTACAGTATGTGCTCACAGGACTCCTTTCACACTTGGTGTACATCAGTTAGAATTGTTTGTTTTTTTCATTTTCAGTCCAACTGCACGAGTTTGTTTGTTGATATCAGTATTACTTTGCCGTATTATAAAATCCGAATTCATGAACTCAAACAGTTTGTACTCGGTTCCACAGAGAATCACAACGCTTCCAATTTGTTTGAAATCCTGAAAGCGCACTTGAGTGGTCGACTTCCATCCTCCTACTGGGTTGGCTTGGCTTGGGTTGGCTCCATTTGCAGTTGACGGTTCACGTTGGTTCTTCCTTCTCGGCTTTCGGCAAATTGGTTCTGGCCTACCGTGGGGGTCCAAATAAACCCCGTGAGTCTTCCATGAATCTGTCTAAATAATGTTTCCCTATATAGTACTGTCATCTGAATCCAAGATGCCCAGGCCAGGGTAGAAACATGGCCAATGTCTCGTAGGTAGTACCCTACCCCAGTTTTGCCCAGTTTAAAAATGTGCAAGTAAGGGCAACGTTTAAAAGCTGCTCCTTATATTTACCTTATTAAAGCTTTAGAACATGGCCACTATCCCTCAGCCAATGGGAGCCCTTCAATTACTGTGATTATATCCACATAGTGCAGAAAAGATAACTGGCTCATTTTGGATAAACACACTGGCTCTGTGCAGACAAATATAAACAAAACTGTCAATCAAAACGACAGACAGCCCACATCAGAGTACCCAACAACTTTTTCTGCACCACTGGTCAGCTCTCACACTGTGGCTATTTGTAAGTCATCACTAAGGCTATCTACATACCAAAAATCATGACGATCCGTCACCACGTTCTCGATTTATTCTCGTCCAAAGTTGAAAAGGAAATCGGCGCCTGCAATTCCACAGCTTTTTTAGTTTCAGACGCTAGGGATTCCAAACTCACAGCACTTACTCTTTGCCCCAAGAATCTACCACACAAGAATCACGACCACAGCACAGAACACGAGATAAGAATCATGGAAGTTCCGCTGCAGTACCTTAGCAAGCCGCTAGGGGACCAATTAGCGAACTTGACTTTTGTTTTCACGACCCCTACCCACCTTCCAAATATCATCAGGATCCATTCCAAGGCTTCTCGAGTTTTTTGTGGTTCTCCTGAGTCCTGTCGATTGGACGGATGAGGAGGCAGACAGGCTTTTTGCCTGTTTTTGCCTGTTTGCCTGACCTGCACATGACTTTTTATGGTGAAGGAGGGGTGTGCAATTCCTTCTCCACCCTCTCGTCTACTGGAGCACTAAGTTTCACAGGGGCAACTGTATGCAATGTGTGAGGCGGCTCCAGCAGATGCAGCTTTGTTGTTCGGAGTATCCGTCTCCTAGGAGGACTTCCAACCAAGGATGTAAGGGGTTCCTCCTACCCCTGACTCGTGTTGCTGACGTACACGCCTAAAACATATCCTTGTCATTATGGCGAAGGTAATAAATATCTGGAATGCAGTGAGGATTTATAGAATACGCTACGAATTCCCGGGAATATATAAAGTATTTTCTTCAGACGGCACTCTGGCTCCTTCCGAATCTCCCGAAAAACCTGACCCTTCACTCTGACAGCCTTTTGAATGTCCCTTGAAAATATGTCTGCTTTATTTGTCACTTTCACAGGTAATTTCGCTCCTGCATGACAAGTAACTTAAGCCATGTTGATTTGATTATATGGATTACATCCGCTCGGAACTCCCAAACTGATGCGAGCAAGCGAAAAAAAAGTTTGGGCAAAAAAGTTGCCTATAGTATAAGAAGGTAGAACATAGTACTAAAACACATAGTATGGTATACCAACAGTACATTGTACTTTTTTCTTTTTGGACCGATCCGAAAAACAGACCTGAAAATAAATCAGTGGAACGGGTTTTGCCAATTAGAAAATGGACACACTATGTCGGCAGGTGCTTGGGGTATTACCGGGCCAAGAAGGCAACAAGAGCGAAGTCGAGTAGAGTTTATACTCATTTATACCAAGTTTCTACAATCAAAGGTACGGAGACAGTTAGCCTTGATTACATGGAGATGGGATCTTAAAACGTCAGTGGAGCTGGATAATTCACCAAACAGATCCCTTTGTCCATTGTTTTGAGTATTGCCAATTCTCAAGTTTCCACAGACAATCAGGTCCAGGTTCAGGTCCGGAGCTGGAAATGATCCTCTGCACCTGAACGGTACCTGTGCCTGACTTTTCTGTACTGGTACCTACCCCTACCAACAATAGATTTTTCTTTGTATCCTTTCACATCCTATTCTTTAGACTTGTTTTGGCATTCCATGGCATTAGTTATCTGTTTTCTCAATCAGCATACATGTGCTGCTTTGCACAATTAACTGTGTGTTTGTAAACTTATTTTGTCGGAAATGGCCGAAAATTCATGCGAGCGCGGATGTCATCCATGTAATGAAATCAACATGGCCGTAGGTACGCTTCCTTGTCACCTGGAGCTTCACACGCGTTACTGCTTCTGACGCTTGCCGCTGTCTGTTGTAAGAATGAGACGGTGAAACTAAGGGCCTGGTCACTTTTGTTATGCAGAGTAGGTGTGCATATATGACAAGACGTTCTTGACATTCCTGGGGAAGTCTTGGATGTTTCGAAAAAATCCCAGCTATTTTGTAAATGAAAGATTGCCTTAGATGCTTTTTTTATGTTCTGCCACAGTATCGTGTTAAAAATGTGGCCACGCCTTAACACATGGGGGTCATTTCGAAAAGACTGTTCATTGTTTGATATGTAGTCTAGTAATGGAGTGCACCTCCATTAGTTTGTTGACCGAATTATTGTTCGCCAGGAGAGCAAACTACGCAGTTCAAAGGTACAGATCCGGGAGTCGTATCGCGTCATTATGTCGCACGTCCCTCGCACTTTATCTGTCGGGAAAACAAATGTTTAGCGAAGGTCTGGGCAAAGCTAGCATTAGAGAAAAGGTTTGCTCTCCAGTTTATGTTGGTCCGCGACATTTGGTGGTGCGTTGTTGTTCCCCGCTATGACCGAAGATGTTGCACGTTATGCGAAGGTAAGATCGAGGCTGTGTGTTCAGTGATACAGCATATTGTCCACATGTACGAGTGTAAAGTAGTAAGGGTAGTACATTAGTTCCGTTGGAATACGCGAGAGGACCGCTAGCTATATAGCTACAGCGGAGGCTGCGAGAAAACTCATCGTTCGTTCTTTTCCAGTCACAATGACACATCGGGAGGGGGGGGGGTAGTTGCGGCAAATACCTCTAAGAATGGGAAAGAGTAAATCGTACGCTTTGATGCTGAAAACTTATCAACGTCTTACATAGGAGGGATGACATTCCGTAATGTACAATCCTAGATAGTTGAGACAGAACAGAAAGATACTGTTGTTACCTCCTGACGAGGGTTTGAAATTTTCCCAGGGTTGTGTGTTCGCAGCTGTATCTCACGATCGGTTCGGCGGATCAGTATGAACTTTTGCACATGATTAGCTAGGCGGTACCTGCTCGGTACTGCCCGTTGCTTTAAGGGGGTTCACACTTGCGTATATTTAAACCACCTCACTTAAGTTTACTCACTTTACTGCATTCTCAAATGAATGGTTGATTTCACTGAAATTTGATGTTAATTTTGTCACAGCATTGTCGTAGTTTTGTATATATAAGTGACTCATCGGTCTGAACTGTTGGCTCCTAATAAGCCCTGCATTCGTGTCCGCGGCATGATCTGTGATGTTGGCCGTCTCAGTCTGTGTTGGTTTAGAAAATTATGATGCAAAACGATGTTCAATTCTTTTGCACTTCGACTACTTTCATACTGTCCGAGGTGAATTGTAATTGGGCCGTCAGACAAGGTTTCCTTTAGAAAACTTTGTAACAATACGGTCACTTCGTACAAGCTTATTGTAAATAGAAAACTTAATGATAGATATAATTATACATATTCCCTTTACGATAGTGTGCAAATAATCATATTTGGGAAAGTTTGAAGTCTAGACTATACTACACAAAGGCGACAACGCTACACATACAGTAGAGAGCTAACTGTATGTGTAGCAATATTCCTATAATAGAACAGATTTATTTTTAAATTTAGACAATTTTCTCATTAAGTATTGAAATTAGGTTTTAATTTGGATATCAAATATGATTTGATTGATTTGATTTATTGGAATTGTAACAATACAATACTCGCGGATCACAGGCAGCGGTAGGCTGGTTTTGTGATCCGCACATCAATACGTATACATATAAACATTACATTAATACACTGAAAAGATAGAGCATTGGTTAAAAACTTTTAACGTTAAATACAATAAATCTACATTCAGGATTTGATCTAAAATATAAATTAGGCATTCAAGGACCGTAATCTCTGCTTGAACATACTGAGGCTTCGGGCTTGCTTTACCGATTGCGGCAATTCATTCCAAAGTCGGGAAGCATAAGGGATGAAGGTAGATCTGTACGTCTGGGTCCTACGAGGGAGGTGTAGGTGCGTAGAGTTACGGAGTTGTAAACGTGTGGCTCTGTGCTCTCCTCGGGTGGTTGGTATCAGTGGTTGCAGATGAGGGGGGACTAAGCCGTTTACAGCCTTAGTGGATATTTAACTATATAAAGCATAACTTACATGCTACCTACATACCAAAAATCAGCACTATTCGTCAACCCCTTCTTGAGTTATTCCCTTTCTAAGTCTGACACTTAAAACGGCTCCTGTAGTTCGAAAACAAGACGTTAGGAGGCCCAAACCTACACCAATTATTGTCTGCCCCAAGAGCTATCTACCATTCAAAAATCATGACCATAGCATGTCAAAAACTCGAGATATCAAACCCGAAGGTTCCGCTGCAGTATTATAACAAGCCGCTAGAGAGCCCAAAATCCAATCATTTCTAGGTCTCATCAAGACCTACCCACATACCAAATATCAAAACAATCCATGCAGACGTTCTCGAGTGGTCTTCTACACGCACACACACACACGCACACACACACACGCAGGTAATAAAGTCATATTTCAGTTAGAAATGTACGACTGTATCGTGATGGAATTATTGTAAAGGCATTGTCCATTAACCTCAAGGTATTTCAAACCATATGTCTGGGGTATTTTACTTCCGAGTAGATGTTTGGCGTGGGTGCTTACCAGGGGTAAATCGACGAGTCTTTCATAACTATAGGGGCCTAACATAAAGCCTTATGTAAATGAACATCTCTGTTATAGGTGTACGAATGAAGTAACGGAAATATTCGAATGACTGTAGTGAAATGATTACCTTCGCCAAAATGTGACCAAAAGAATATCTGGAATGCAGTGAGAATTTTTATAATACACTACGAATTCCTTCATTTTGGCTCATTCCTTCTCCTGTGAAGGGAATATAATGTTCATCTGAAATTCCCACTAGAATAGCCCACGGATTTTTTTCAAATACTTCATTCCGGCTGGTTCTGCTTGATTTCTGCTAATTCGGTTTCAGTGTGAAGGCCCTATTAATGACCCTCGATAGACTACACGCATTTTGCACTGAATGAAAGCTCCAAGTTTAAAGAAAGCAAAAATTATTGTCTTCAAAAAATCTGGTCGATTATTCACTAAACAAACTTTCTGTTTCGGACAAGAGACAGTAGACATCGTATCTTCATATTGCTACCATAACATCTTCAGGTAGCTTCTCATTAGCCAAAAAAACAATTGTCATACAAAGCGTTCAAAGCCATAAGGTGGGCTCACACATATGTATATATCCAAGTCCGTATGAGATGCGTATGACGCTCTTAAGGTAGGGTCACACCTGCGTATATATTTAAGTCCGTATGAGGCGCGCATGGGAGTATTTGCCTCCACCAGGCTCCACAGGTTGTTGTAAAAATAATGGAAATTGGACAAACGTAAACAGGTAACATGTCAGACGATTTAGCTGGGTCGATAACAATACTTTATTTATTTATTTATTTTTATTTATTTATTGATCTTTAGGGTAGTCCCTTCAGTTAATGTAGTAACTGATTTCCAAGGGAGCCCTATAACAATAATAATAACTCAAAGTACAAAAGATAACTACTAACATAGGATTGAACATTACAAAGCAATAATCCAATTCGGGTTTGTAAATCATATAAGCAACTTCAAAAGAATAACAACTCATACTTAATAACAAAAACAACTCAAGATCACAAACTCATAGGGTCATTGGACGGTCATTGCGGTCAGAGGTCAGATGTCAGTGCCATTTGTCCTGATCAATCGGACTGAACATAAGAAAGAATAATCCAATTCGGATCAGTAAATCATATACGCAACTTACTAATAACAACTCATACACAATAACAACTCAACATCACAAAAATCATAAGGTAATTGAACAGTCATTGGGATCAGAGGTCAGATGTCAGTGTTATGATATCAGAGACTGTTTAAAGGCTTTAAGAGTAGTTGCTTGTTTTGTCTCAGGTTTAAGTGTATTATATATTTCAGCTGCCCTGTATGCAAATGTGCGTTGACCTGCTCTTGAAGTGTAGTTAGGTTTAAGTAGGAGTTGTGCTTGTCTGGTGTTATGACTGTGGATTTGGTTATTGAAACGAAATGTGTTGAGTAGGTAGCTGGGTGCTAGGCCATGAAGGCATTTGTACACCATAATGCAGATCTGCCGAGTTCTTCGCTCCTGCAGCAGACTCCAACCCAGTGCCTGATGCAGCTCCCCAACATTCGACCTCGGCTCACTCCGTAGGATGATTCGTGCGCCCCGGTTCTGGA
>NC_049979.1:24832204-24845060 GCF_000003815.2 Branchiostoma floridae
ACAACAAATTTGCTACCCAGTGCAGAGATAAGGCCGTAGGCGTCTTAATAGTCCTAGGCGCTGTGACATTTTACTGCACACTTCATCCAAGTGATCAGTGAAACTTAAGCTAGAATCAAGTATGACACCCAGATATTTATAAGAGCTAACCCTTTCCAAGGTATCACCATTAATCTTGATCTCCAAATCAGGAGTAGAATTTGTTTTCCTAGTGGAGCCACTTTGTCTTCTTGATGTTAAGAGTAAGTCGATTCGACTTAAACCAGGAAGTAATTTGTTTAAGTTCCATGTTTAATGTGCTTTCTATTCATCTGGGGTCATTACTTGAAAAGAATATAGCTGTATCATCCGCATATAAGGTTACTTTACTGCGGGTTATAGCTTTGGGTAGGTCATTAATGAACAGGTTGAAAAGAAGGGGACCTAAAATTGACCCTTGAGGTACCCCAATAGTAATAGGAATGGAATCAGATGAATTCAGTGAGACTCGCTGTTGGCGATCTGCAAGATAGTTTGTGAACCAATCCAGCTCAGTACTCCGAAGGCCAATCCAATTCAGTTTAGTCAAAAGTAGGCTGTGATCAACAGTGTCAAACGCCTTTTTCAAATCAAGAAATACAGTACCGACTAGTTTACCACTGTTGATATTATGCAATATGTAGTCAGTAACATCTAGTAAGGTGGTGGTTGTTGAATGGCTTGGTCTGAAGCCTGACTGGTTGGTACAAAGTATGTCATGAGAATGTAAGTAAGCCAGTAATTGTTTGTGGACCTCCTTCTCAAATATTTTCATCACAATAGGCAGGACAGAAATGGGTCTAAAGTTATCTGGATCGGACTGATCTCCACATTTATGTATGGGCGTCACTCTTGCTAATTTCCACTCAGGTGGTATAATACCAGTGCTGAGGGATAGGTTGTATATGTGAGTAAGTCTCCTCACTTAATACAGTAACTAATCGTTGCTCGATGATCAACGCGTCACCCACGGAATTCACTATTGTGTAATGTTATGCAGTTGAAACAAGTGTAAACAGGCATAATATTTGATCTTGCAATTGGCATACAGAAAAGACTCATAACTGGCGGGAGGTCACAGAACATTCCCGGACACCAGTCCTTGTTCACCCAAAGGCTGGTTGAGCTAGTGACCAGTCGCTGCACCAAGCAATGCACCCACGACGATTGATCCTGCAAGGTGCACAACTTGACCTTTACAAAGGCAGGTTACCTGAGTGTATGGATGGTAACGAAAACCAGAATCCAATGAAATTGCCAAGAGCAATCGAAATTGATTGAAGAAGTACAGTTCTTACTAATAGCCCGTACAATTCTGTCTGTAAGTAATAACTAATATACTTCTCAGCACAGTTGTTGTCACGCAGTTTGTCCCATTACAGCGAAAGTACAAAAAGATAAGAAACCAACCGAAAACTTCATTCTATGTAGGTTTCGTCAAGTTTTCACTCCAAAGCCTTCCGTGGCAACTGCCTTTAAGTTAGCAAAGATTGTAATGCAAAATGTGCCATATTTTAACAAAAATGGTGAAAACTTAGAAGTTTTATACAAATATTGTTATTACATGTTACATACATCTTTATTTATATGCTACGGCCGCGTGGCGCGTTGGTACACCCGATCCCTCGATCTCGGAAGTTAAGCAACGCGACGGTCCGGACAGTGGACAGTGCTTGGATGGGAGACCAACCAAGGACGTCCGGATTGCTGTAGCCTCACGAAGCTTTCCACGAAATCGTCTTCCGGGAGGGACGTAAAACGGGGGTCCCGTGCTCGAGGAGGTGCCTCGACCACGTTAATCAGCCTCATTACTCATAATGGGTACCTACTGGCTGGCAAAATACACCTGGTGATTATTATTATGATTATTATTATTTAAGTGAAAACAAATAAGACTTCAGCAGAAAACTACATTCTAGGTAGGTTTTGTCAGATTTATACGCCAGACCATCCTTGTCAGCTGCCTTTAGTATGGTTTTATGCAAAAAATGACATTTTTAACCAAAAATAACGAAAAATATAAAAAAATTAACACAAATATCTTTATCAAATACTTTATAAATGTCCATTGAAGCACAAACAGATCCAAAACCAACAAAAAAGTAGATTGCAGGCAGCCAAGCTGAAGTACCATGTCTTGGAAGTGCCCAGAAAAGCGTCCTTAGCAACGGCTATGGCAACGGTAATAATTCTTTAAACATTCATATTTCTTCATAGAAGTGACTTATACTCATAATTCAAAGACCAATATACTGTGAATGATACAGTGCATCCACTCATATATTGAAAAGGGCCTTACAGGTGACACAAATTAATGTATGGTTTTATAAAGTAAATTATGCATGATTTATTATGGAAAAAATGCATTTTAATGACCCGTGACGACTGAACGATATGAGATAGCAAAAAAATATTAACATTTTTGTGATCCTCGTGTCAAGTTGTGCCAGTGTACCAATTTTCAGGAAAAAATATTTATGTTTAGATTTTGGCCCCTCCCGCTTAAAAATATACCCATGGGCCATGAATAATTATCTTTAATTAGCGCTAGCGGGAGCGTGATACCACAATTTGACCAAAAAAATCATCAGGTGTGATGCAGATGGACCCCCTCTACCAAAATATCAGGTCAAACCTTTTCTGTAAGATGGGTTGAACGAAATCACATTTCTAGGGCTCTTTTAGGAATTGGCTCCTGTACTACGATAAGACTTTCATACTTTGGACTTGTGTCTCTAGGATAGAGAGGATGATCAACCGAGACAAATTATGCAAATAAGGACATTAAATAAGGACATTATTTACATAATGAAATGGAAAAATTATAGATACTTCATCATCACCATCGGTCGACGGGGTGACATACCGTTTCGCTGGCTAATTACAAGACGGGGATGCGCCAGGTCTCATGTCTGGGTGAATGATGTAAATCACCATGTGGCTGATACGAGACAGAGGTTCGCCAGGCGTCCATCCGGGTGATTCACTTCCCGACAGAAGGGTTTGCACCATCGCACACCGCACCATCGCACGTGTGGGGGGTTCTTTACCGTGCATGGGGTGTGGCTCTCCCCATACATGGTACCTCCATTCAACGTCCTATCCGAGGGATAAATACTTCACAAAAAAGATTCAAACCATTTGGTAAAGATATGAGGTCGTGGAAATCTAGCGTATGAATGCGTTTTTAAAAATGGGTCAGGATTTCGCTCAGTATCATATTTCATCGATATGTAAGGTATTTTCAAGCAGATATTTGGAGTGGTGATCTCCAAGCAGATGTTTCGGGTGGGTGCTTGACAACAGTACATCTCGGTAATGTGTATGTTTCATAATCATTTTAGATTGACTGTAGTAAAAGAAAGAGCCGGACTACTGTAAAGCAATGTTTTTGAAATACCTTATCCCATGATGAAAACCATGATTAATTCACGGAGGCTTTTATTCTACGGACACTTGTTATCATTGCATATATTGACACCCGGAGTCCCATGTATTTTGCAATGTGTTTGCGCGGCTATCATGCATTGTGTATTCATGTCATTACGATATAGCTTCGCAAGGAAAACGGATAGAGCAGGGCATTCAAATGATCCTTCATCACCCATCGTGCCTTATTGTGATGGGAAATGGGAAGTTGCTTTATCATTGGCCGTTGCATTTTTGTGTCAAAATCTCTTTCCGCTGTAAAGACCCTTAGCCAATTTTGCGTCCGATTGACACCGCCGTTGAGTAAAAAAACCTGTCGCTGCATTGTCATTAAAGAAAGATGACGGTAAGATTTAAAGAGACCCTTTGTTTGCATGATTGTGTCAACCACTAGACTTTCAAAACTATTGAATGCTTAGAAATACGAACGTTCTTATTCTTATATATATATATATATATATATATATAGTAACATCCATACGTACGTGTTACCTATGCCATGGTGTTTTCAGGAGGTAATGTGTTTTGGTGAGTATGTTTGCGAGGGTTGGTGTGTGATGGCCAAAGCCACGTCGTATTCATCATCTAACACAAAAATCCCTGGAGAAAATTGAGGCGGACTAATATCGGCATAGGATGAAGATTAATTATCAGACTATGTAGATGCACGTCCGAATTCGTGATCAGGATGTAATGTGGCCCGTCACAAGCCGTAAACATCTGAGTAGGGCATTGGTTCCTCCCTGTACATGTGGAAGAGGGATTTTGTATCAGGAGGCCTCCATTCTTTAAATTCAGCCACGTGAACCATGCCGTGGCGGTGAATTTTGCCAGGTTCCCTTTTATCGTTAGTTATCGCTGCCGGCCTGGCAAGGATTCGTTGGACAGAAAGGCGTGGTTGATTTTGCCACAGCGTGGCCCTCATAGCAGAGAAAGGCAATCACGGGCCCGTAGTCGAAATCAGGAATTCCTGCCGTCGAATCTGAATCAAAATAATGGTAAGGCGAATTAGTTATTTTCGTTACGATCATTTTCTATCTCATTTGCTGCTCATGATCTATTTCGACCTATTTTGCTGCGTTACGCCGCTTTTGGGGTTTGGTTTTGTATGCCATATTTGGGTGGATATGTTGAATTTTTATTCAGATTGATGGGTTAAAACAGTTTATTGGATAGATTTCTTAGCTTTGTGGTGCTGAATATCACAGACAACTAGCTATGAAAGATGTCCACAATTATCGAGAATTCTTTGTATCTTTTTGACGGAAAACACGTCTCCTCACTAAGTTAAGTGCGGTAAATGGGAAAGACTACATTATTTATTGTGTGTAACATCACCTGTCCCCATTCTCCTACCTAGCCTGAAGGTGCACTCTCACTGCACTTGGGGCACGGTTGCGGCATTATGGGGTTCGTGCACTGTGGCACTATTGTGTTAATTTCGCTGATTTTCTCTTGCGCTCACACTGATGTGCGACACTGTTGCGTTTCTAGACAATAAACATGTTATTGGAAATCGTAGCGTTGTCAAGTTATGAAATCACTGTAAAATGATGAGAATGCCCCAAAATGAGATTTACAACGAAAGGATTTTCCTTATGACCATGAATTATATGTTACATATGATTTAAATAACCTTGAGAGACTTTTACAATTATATTATATTATTAAAGAAGTGACTCAAATGAACGGACACGAACCATATACCAGATTTGATCGATATTTTACACCATGTATGTGCAAAGTGACGGGGAGTATTTTCACTGTCGGCGGATGACTTGCCAGCATGTCAAAGTCTATCATATTTGTAAAAAGTGCAAAAAAGCATAGCTACCGGCTCGTGGGTACGAATGACTGCAATTTTGGTGTTTTATCGACGACAGTTTTCGTTGATAAAAAGATCTTTACTTTTGACACTTGGTGCAAAATAGGCAAATGTAACCTTGACACTGTTGGTGACATGGTGGTGGCACTGTAGGGGCACTGTTGGGGCACTGTTAGGGCATTCTGGGGGCATCTTGCCACGTGCGTTATTTTTTAAATTTCACAAAAATCGTCGCGCTTGCAACCGGCACCTTTAGGTTCACTTGCGGCACCTCTAGGTTCCGTGGGGTACCTCTAGGTTCCGTAAAAGTACATCTGCGTTATCGAACTCCGCAATGCCGCAAGCGTGCCCCAAGTGCAGTGAGAATGCACCTCAAGGCAAACACAAAAGAAACGGTGCATGCCCATACCCCGGAAATTACTGGTGATGCCTTAGTAGAACTCTTTAAATTCATCGTTGTTATTAATGTAGCGGTATTATGGTACTCGACGGAATAACATTTCTCTAAGCAAATATTACTCCGTATGAAAACGACAAAAATGGCATAAAACATTGATGGGGTAGTAGAAAATACGATCAAAGCATTGCTTTCGTCTCCTTGCGATTGTTACGTGAGCTGCAGGATTGGTTGGAATCACAATGCTGAAGACTTTACAGAAAGGATGCAAGATTTGCGTTTCTAGCTCATGATGACTAGATGTTCATTCGTCCCTGCATGCCGGATATTTGAGCAGCTCTACAGCAGCATTGGAACTTCTAGGTCATTTTCGCTATTCATTCAAAGAGCATTAAAGCCGATACATTCAGTGTAATGATAAGCTTGTGGTCAACTGATCATCTGTCTATAGTGGCCACATTTCGCCAGTCCCTTGAGTGGCCGCTATTCGACAGGTTTGACTGTATTTAGTTTTTTATCCACGCTTGGATCAGATTTGGGGTTCCCAGAAGATGTCATCCATATAATCAAATCAACATGGCCTTATTACTAAATTGATAGTGAATTTCTCACTGATTCTGTCTATACGTTTTCCCAGCAGATATGATACATCAGGAAATTGAGGTCAAGAAATGAAATGACCTTTCACAACCTATTGTTGCCTAGCAACTTTGGACCCGGCCCAAGCCAACCGACTGAAAATTTACAAGTTTAAAATCAGCAGCTCAGCCTTGCTTGCGAATATCAAACCGTTACACATTCAAAAGCAAGGCTGAATATAGACCGCTTCCAGTATTTGTCCATCACGTCATTGTTTACTAAACTACCAAAGAATGTTTCCGTATCTCCTATCTAATTACCTATTCAGTTAGATTCACTTCTCTTCTGTGCAAGCTCTGAATTGAACGATATTTTCGGTCTATTTTACAGACAAGTACACACACTTATGATAGTGAGCTCACTAGCTTAGGATCTTCGTCACTGGATGGCATTAGGGCGTTCAAACCAAAACCGCCTTGTTCAAACTCAGTTCCCAGGTTCACAACATGCTTCTGTATCTCCTATCGAAAGGAGTAGGTCATTCCCAGTGTGATGCCTAGGTTACACATTTAGCTCCCGAACACTAGCCGACCCTTAGCCGACTCAGGTTGGCTGATGTTCGGGAGCAGTCTGACCAGTTTAGGCCACGCCTATCTTTTAGCGCTGAACATGTCCTGAGCATGTCCTAACCGTCTCCCGACCAGTAAATGACTTACTCCCGACTGTGTCCCGAATGCTTTCTAACCTATTCCCAATCATCCCGACCTCTAGCCGCAGACTACCGAATCTCTCCTGACTGACTCCCAACCGATTTCTGACCCTCTCACGACATGAAATGGACTTAATCAGCGAATTTCAAAAAAGTGTTAATTTTCGTTCCGAATCAAAATAACCCTTTCTTCTATTTCATAAGCATCATCAAGAGATCAAATTTGAATGACAGATAGCTCCAATACGGCATTTATGGTTCTTTTTTGTTTTGTTTTTTGGTTTGGCTGGATGTCGGTCGTGTGGAGTTCGGGGGTGATTCGCCTACGTCCTGGTAGATTCGCCTACGTCCTGGTAATAGTCATTTTGCTTGGGGATGAGTTAGCCAAGATTTGTCTACGGTTTGGGGGTGACTTGTTGGTAGGTTGGAAACAGGCTGGGAGTAAGTCATGTTTATCGCGTGGTTAAGATTTGAATTTGACTGCTAACTTACTCCAGAAAACCAGGCGAACAATAGCCAACCGCACCGAACACCAGCCAACCACCAACCAACCCATTCCAGATGGCTCAGGCGAACACCAGCCGACTCAGCCGACTACAACCGACCTAGCTCCCGAATCACTCCTAACCATAGTCGAGAGAAGGAGAGTCGGAAGCCAAATTCGGCTCTGTGTAACCTAGGCCTGAGTGGATCAAAACCTTGCTACAGTCCCGCGACCGCACCTGGGGCAAGCATTACTCTGTGAACGGAGGGTAACCTCGTCTATTGTTGTTGGTGAATGTGATGAGTGTTCGCATCTGTATCTCTATGTTCCGTTTGCCGCATTCGTATGTAGTTTGGCATGTCGTCTGCACTCAGTTGTGCGATGATGCACCTGTTATTTGCGGCAGCTGCTTTTATAATCAAAGTAAAAATTTCAGAAATCACCCCTACGTCCTTCGGTATTTTGGTCCAGGTCTGCGTTATCTCTGCGCATTAGGCCTTGTGGTAATTGGATATTGCCAAGCAGATGTTGCGTGATGCAGATAAGGGCTTATGTGTTTTCTAATGTAGAAAACAGCTGTTGCGGTAGAGGAATTCCTAAACAGATGTTAGACTTTGGCTTCATAGCATATTGCATTGACCAGTGCCAAAGTTATAATAAACAAGTACACACTTTGTTCTGGTAAGTAACATTACGACTTTGTTTACTTTTCTGTTCGTCGTTATTCGGCTGTCTGATAGAACTGTCCATATTGTCGCCATAGTATTTATTGGTGCAGCTAGTAAGGTGGAAACCAAAGATACGTCACGGTGTCTGTACGGGTCAGTTGTTCGTATTGAGGTCACCAGAGGAGTAAGTACCGAATGGCAGCCTACGAGAATAGAGCTTTTCTACGCAAAACAGCGGCATGGCAAAATCCAGGTACGATATTGAAGTTCAAAAATTTAAATCAACAAGAAATTACGTCATCATGATTTATGTCACCCTATAAAACGGTTATAGGGCATGAATGTACAATAAAGACTATTACATTTAGTAATATTTGACGACGGTATGGAGTTCTGTTTCTCTATATTCAAAACTGGAGGATGCAAAGTTGTGGTACAGGTAGAAAATCCCTGGTAGGTTATAATTCGTCTCTTAGATTTTTGCATGGTTAAGTGTATTGTGCACGTTCGCTATTTCGTCACTTGGCCAGCCACTTTGCTACTTCTTCGTGAACTTTAGAACTCATGATAGTAAGGTAAGGACACCGAATTTTAGGGTTTTCTTTCACGATGACGATCTAGATTGTAACCTGTGTGCCACCCCAGTAATCTAGGTATCATCACCAGTGAAAAGTTCAAAACTCCGTTTGTATACCCAGTGAGAAAATGATAATGCGTCACTAATAGCTAAATAGGGTTAGTTTGCTACATGACAATCAGCGCTGAACTTTGTGCAAATCCCATCCAATCTTAAAGCTTGTCATCACAGACCGCCGTGTCTTCGCTGTTGTGGGAAATACAGCCGCCCTCGAGGGTATGTATTATGCAGAGCGCTAAAGGTTGAATGTTGCCAACCGAAACGATCGTCAAAAGGTCAAACGTCTGGCACTATTCCCCCGCCAACTAGAGGACGTGATGTTTGTAGTAGGTGAGAGACGAGGGAATTTGGCACACATATGACGTCAAGGTTAATTGTGTTTAAGGTTGTAACGTAAATGTCACACTCGTGACCCTAGCATAGAAATTAGAAAGACATTAACGCATCTTAGATGACAGTAAACAGCAGGCGTTTTTATAATGACCTGTCTTCTGGAGCACATTTATACCCCAGCGTAAAACAGTAACAGTTTTTCGTCTATCTACCTACTGAAACTTTACCTACCGTCCTCATTTAGCCAGATGACATGGAATTTGATATATATGTTTGTCCATCTTCTTATTTTGTTGCTACAACAATGAATATTTTGGGTTTCTGCATCATAATTTAAATTAAAAGGAAGTGCTAGCGTAGGAAGTTCTTGTAAAACTTATATGTATCACATATTGTATATTTTGCATTTGTCACAAATACGTACAGATCCAACAGAATTCGAAATGGAGGTTCTATTTTCACCAGTGTTTTTTGTTTGTTTTTGTGTTTGTGTGTGTGTGTCTGTGTGTGTGTGTCTGTGTATGTGTGTGTGGAATTGCAGGACATTTTTGTAAAAAAAAAAACCGAAGAAGATAACTCAAGATAGGAATAATGGGTTTTTATTATTTTTGATGTGTAGGTAGCTTAGATTGTACAAAATGAAATACTTATTATGCATATGGTGTCCATTTGCATAATTAATGAGGATATTCTATCTTAACTTTGAAACTTTGAAACTTTATTAGAATAACCATTAGCGGTGGACCCTAGGGTCCACCGCTAGTCTTCCTGGTATTCATTCACAGAGACAATACATTATACAAACATGGTTGGCAACTAGACAAGTCACAAACACATCTAAATCAATAACATATTTACAATATACATAATTTAAAAATTGACAATCCTGTCGCACAGTGCTTGTAACTACTGGTGGAAGTATTTGTGCAAACCATCCTTAAACACTCTCAGGGATTGTGTGGATTGCATGACAATTGGAAGGTTATTCCACACACTGACAGCCCTGTACATGAAACACTTCATCAGTGCGTTAGTTCTAGGTTTCTCTAACAGAAAAGATTGTTTAGCAGCAAAACGGGTTCTGTAACTATGCAAGTTGTTGACCGAACGCAGTTGCCTACTGATACAAATAGGTTCGTTTGTGAGTGTTATCCTTTTAAATGTTGTCATGGTGTTTATTAACAATCTCGTGTGCACAGGTTTCCACTGCGGCTTCGACTGAAACAGACGAGTTGCCTTGTTCTGCATTCGTTGCAGAAGGTTTATGTTAGTTTTAGTTGTGCATGACCAAACTGGGCTGCAATAATCGATGTGTGATAGTACAAGGCATTCTATTACAATTTTTAACAATGTTTGATCCATAAGGTATGCGCATCTTTTGATCATCCCCAGTGATCTAGCCATTTTCTTAGATGTTAATTTTGTGTGAGTATTCCAGGTAAGGCACTCATCTACTGTCGAACCAAGTAGTTTTACCTCTGAGACCTGTTCGATAACCTTACCATTTGCAGTTAGTGTGAGTTTGGGTTTAGCAGACATCTTAGAAGTTTTTTTCAATATATATCATGTCCCGGATATGGTCTTGACATTTGGGTGGCAGATAACTTTCGACGTCATAAAAAGGTGGGCCAAGTCCCCTAGCATTTAATTTTGAAACTGCAGGGGTGTTTTTGTCAAGACATTAGGATAACTGAAAACAAGAGGATAACTGAAGAAAGGAACGACGGATTTCCATCATTCTAGGCTTGCAGGTAGCTTAGGCAATGATATTCATAATGATATACATGTTATGCAAATTATGACTTATTTTGCACAATCAATGAGGAAACAGTGGATGTCTTCCAAAACAGGACTTCAATAAATTTAACGCATGTAATTATTTATAGGAACATGAACAGATGCCAAATATGAAAATGATTTCCACAATCTATGCAAAAATGTTTAAAAAATGATAGATGATGGGAATTTATACTTGTGACATGTGTTAGTTTGTCAATGATGAACATCACCATGCATAAATCATATTAATGTGTAGGGTCTAAATATTTCATGGAGGTATGATATATAATTTTCATACAGAATTTAACGATACCTTATGCATCATTATTCAATGATATTAAGTTTGGGAAGTTCTTTGTAGCATATCTGTATGCCACATCATTTCACAATTCAACATTTCCAAGTCCAGACGCAATCCAATAGAATTGAATATGATAATGATCTAGATGTTATGTGGCTACGTAATCAATTTTCTTTTGGACTGGCTGAGGAGAATCCACATTTAGGGGCTCAAAGCACCACTTGTATATACACGTTAATGTAGATGAAATGGAGTTGAGAAGAACTAAGTATTTCATGTGAGATGCATCATCACCAAGGCAATGTTTAGTGTTGTATAGTGCAGTTGGTCCGAACTACAATTTTGGTACTCCAGTAAGTCATTAAAACGGTCTTTGACTTCGTAGCCAGCTCTTAGTCTAACAGATACAATAGGTATTCTGTGTATTATTTAAAATGCAGACATAGAAATAGAGTCCATTCTAAGTCACAACAAGGGTTTCCAGACAATGCTTGTGTAAGATGTTTGAATTGTTTTAAATAAAAGAAAATTCATTCCACGATAGTTATAATTTTTTAAATTGACTACGGAAATATGTGAATGTCCAGTAGCCTGCCCAAAAGTTAATTGTTAGATAACGACATTACTTCTGAATCAGTATTATATTCAGTTGGATTGGTTGTGGTTGCAATGACTGCTTTATTCTACAGATGCCTACACGATATACAAATCCTCGCAGGCAGCCTCGGCTGCCTGAATCACGCTTGTGTTTACATATGTACAGGATAAAATGTGAGCTTGCCTTACTTTCGAATGTTTCATTGTGAAATGATGTTACATACAGATATGCTGGAAAGAATTCCCAAACTTCCTCTAATTGACTTATGATGCATAGGGTTTCATTAAATTGTGTATGCAACATTATGTAGGAATAGTAGACCATTCCATCAAAGTTCGTTTGTTGGATCTGTACTCTTTGAAACTTCTTCTGGGTCAGAATAAGTCAAAGATAATATTTTGGACCTGTCAATATCCTTGGATAATCCGACTCCGTACATTGTATTTGTCAAGAAATGTTTGTCAAACTACAAACAGAATACGGCTCCGAAACGGTCGAAAATCCTTATTTCCGGATTACAATGTTACCAATTACTTCGGATCCGCCTGTATACGCCTATATTCGCCAAAGATACAGAGAAATGCATACGTGAATCTGGCAGGAATCGAGGATCTTTTGTGCAATATTGACCACCAGGACCCCCCCCCCCTTCCTGCCACTACGTGCCGTCTACTAAAGCTTTACAGATCTGGAAGCAACCCAGAATCAATATTCCGATACACTAGCGGCAACAACGGTCTACCAATCAAAGACACTCAGGGTACATTTTGTCTATATGGCCGTTTTTTTATCATTAAACTACGGGGACGTATGCAAGCCACCGTTTTGCTACAATTTTTTCAAAGGAGCAATTAAAACATCCACAAAGTGCTATTGAACAATGAAGCGACCTGGTACGTATAGTATCCGAGACTAATGAACCTGTACAATTGGCGTCCACTTGGTCCCCAGCACTATTTCCTGTGCCTGATATAACATTAAGTATCAGAGGTTAAAGAAACTAGCACACGTTACAATGCACAGCGTCATGCTGGGGACCACGAACAGAAATTGACTGCATAAATATCTGAATCGCAATGATCTGTGGTAAGAATGGTGA
>NC_049979.1:24846254-24848373 GCF_000003815.2 Branchiostoma floridae
CTGGTCAGCATCGAGACACATCTTACAAGTCAGCTGACGGTACCTGGCGTTGATAGATCCAATCATTACCGTAAACAACCATCTAGTTGAGATGAGAAAGAGATTCAAGTGTGAATGGCGTAAATCAACTGTAATGAATCAACGTAGTTTGCGAGTGAATAGTGCAATAAAACCTGTCGTAATCTACAGGCTGCTTAACTTTAAAAGTCATTGACATTCTCAAAACTTTCCTCTGTAGTTAATGTTACCGATTGCAACAAACACAGAAACATTATGTCAACATAACCTTACTGATATGAAGTAGGTAATAAAGTAGGAAACGTGCAGGAAAAGATCAGCAGCAAGTCGGTCACAAAGGTAGAACATTCTGATTCGCAGCCGTCCCAAGCGAGACCGCCAATGCGCCATAGTCATTCGTTTCACTCCACTGAATTATTTCCACACTTCAATATTCCTTGATTCCTGCGCAGCTATCCTACGGGAAACACGCATGGCGCACGGATGGACCTGAGAGGTCGGATTCCTTTCATGAACTAAAATAAGCAAACGAAACAGCTTGTAATCTCACTCCAGATGTTTCTTTCAGAAAACCCACTGTATAGAGGAAATATCTCGTGTGAATCAGCTAACATTATTGGAAACCTATGTAGTACATACATACATACATGCATACTATTACATACATACATACATACATACATACATACATACATACATACATACATACTTAGATTTACCCTTCTCCTGGGGTTCTGCTTGAGATGAGAACCTGTCCTCAATTTACTGGACGTAGGTTAAAGCTATGAAGGACGAGTTAGAGATATCATAAATCCTTCCACATTCATTCATTTGCTCGATTAATTTATTCAATCTACATAACGTTAATTATTATAGGAGCAACCATATTCACAGATAAGAGGTGTGGCGATAATCAATAAGCTGTCGTGAGGTGCTGTTGTAAAATGCACCGAATTAGGGTAAAAGCAAACACTTAGTTAAGTAATCAAATAAACTACCCTTCATCTGATATCTGCAAAGCATGCTCTGAAAAACAGTGCGTTATCGCCGGTCACTGTTGTGCAGATTTTGCAACAAAACCAGACGAAATACCGAGCGAACGGAAAACACTAGGGAAGTCTGGAATCTGCTGAGAAGAAGGTGAATGGAGCTTTTTCTAATTTAGATATTGACCGATTTCAACTGCATTTTTGTTTGTGTTTTAACCTTTGGAAGGCGGATTACATCATGTCACCATTTTCATTTTTATTTAGTCTTCATGTTTCATATACAGTTATCATAATGGAGGTCTCATCAGGTTGTTTTAGAGTCAGTGTACCATCTGCTCTCGGATTGATAGACCTCAGATACCCTACGCTCTCATTGTCATTAGATAGTGAAAATTTCATAAATTTGGGATGAAACTAGATAAATAAGATAATTTCAAAGATTTGGTTCAAATGATAGAGACGAAAATTCTCCTACTTTCTCAGTCTACCTCCATACAAAATGTCAGATTGTTTGGCCTCAGAATGACAAAAATGGTTTCATTGGACCGAAATAGTAGAAAGACAATACATTTCGCTCCTTGTGGCATAGGAAGTGAAATATGATAATAATGCCGACATCTTCAGGCCCCAAATACTCTTCTTTAATTAAGGTAACGCCAATGTTCTTCTTCATTAATTTCCTATGATATACTGACCAGAGCAATAATTATCAACCTTTCTGAAGACTCTAATTGTCTATGCAGTAATGGCTATTTGGTCAACACAATCCATCTCTGCACTTAAGGGAAGGGACGTTGCATCACAAACGTGCAATAATGTCTATACCACGTTTTTGTACTTGTTTTGACTCATTTGCTGCAGTTAGTCTCAAATATGCACGCACGTTCTGTTTAATGCTATCGCCCACCACTGCTGCTGCCGTCTTTTATTGTGTGTTCATATTGGCTATGTGACGTCAGGCTAGGAAGCTGAAACCCCTGTAGGTAAAAAGATGTTGGCACATCCCTCTCTCTCGGCCATGCTAATGTAAGTAGACACCCAGCGCTTTTATGATAGATGCGGCGACTGAGCGATTCGACTGGCAGCTACCTGCTATTGATCGCCCAGCGGTG
>NC_049979.1:24849356-24852188 GCF_000003815.2 Branchiostoma floridae
GCAGAAAACCCTCTCTCCCGTTGTGTAGTGGTGTAAAGTGTACATTCAATCGCCTGCGCACACATTGCTGTCGAGTGACAAGACATGAGGGCTCCTGACTAGGCAACGTCTACCGCGAAATATCTTGCCGAGACACGACGTTTTAACATGTGGTGTTGTAACTTCTTCGCTGCCCAGGATCAGGGGACAGCCATCCGAGCAGCCGACAAGGACGCTCCCACCCCAAGTGGAAGCCTCGCAGGGATATCGGACCCCCAATTACAAGGTACGTCCGCTTCACGATGTGTCATATTCCTGTCCCTGGTGCTGGATACATTGCTGTAAACCACGCCTCGTGGAAATGCGGCATACTGCCCAATTGTGTGCTTAGGAATGGCAATACAGATCCCACTAAACGATCAGCGATATTTTTCCCCATCCTTAGATAGCCCATCCCTGATTTGAACGAAGCTAATGGTGCAAAGAGGAAATGATCCTGAGCGAAAGGGCTTCCACTAATTTTCAATTCTTAGAACCAAATTAAATGTGAAATGAGACATCTGCGACCCGTCCCCTAGCAACATGCATTTAGACATGCAGACACCTACGCTTTTCCATTTCTTCATTTTTTTATGCATTCTCTGTCTCTGGGATATACATACAGCAATCAATTCGGCCTTTCGCAACATATCACCCGATAAGATGCCATGACTGAAGTTCCGCGCATTACTCATTAAGCATTCATTACGGCACGGATAATATCTGCTACCGAGCACAATAAATCATTGACAGGCATCGCCTAGTCTCCGGGAAGTACACTGCACTATTATTGGAAAACCTATCGAGGTTTGAGTATGTTCACAATGGCGAATCTGTAACTAGTGGAGATAGGCCCAGCTTGTTTCACCACCAAATAGCATTGTATTTGTTAGCATTCGTTTTAGCTGTGTTTCTTTTTAGTGATTGCTTCTATGTATTATCTTCGACAGAACTAAACAATGAATTCGGCCCTCCTTTGCAATCTCAAATATCATAGTTACTGTTTTGGTCCAAAGCAATGCAAACTAGAATAACCTAGACGTGTGCTTTGGGGAATCAGGTGCTCTAAAACTCGAATTCAAAGAAAAAAGAATTTGAAAGGAGCACGAAACCTTTCTTACTTCGTAACCTACAAGATACACAAACGCAAGGATTTTAACTGTGAAGAGAGAAACCAAACGTACACTTACTATTCGTCTTGCTTTAGACGATGAGTAAGAGGTACGTGCGCTGCATGGAGTGGTGCCGATGGTAATTTATTGCAGTCATGCCGAACCGCACTGTAGTGAAGGAACTTACGTTTACAAAGTCTTTCACACTACAATGTAACGCATGTTTGCTTTTTGGTATCTATAATGAGTAAAAATATGCCTGCCACTGAAACACATACTGTAGGTTATAACACCTATTTTCTCCTTTTCATGATAATGAGATTTGCTGTATAAAATGTTTCACTCCTGCATGTTATACTGAGTTGTGTGCGTGGGTGAGGCAGGTGGGTGGATTTCAAGTCAAAGATTACTACAATCTTCAGCTTTCAAAGCAAACATCTTAGATATCCCAACCATTCGCACTGGCTTTATTGTCGTCTAAGTGGCTTGTGGTACCGTGGGGGGACGTTGGGGTTTGTTACTCTGTGACTGGAGGGTAACCTCCAGCAACAGAGTCTTGTAATCACTTTGTGCGTTGAGTGTTCGCACCTTTATCTCTATGTTCCGTATGCCGCAATCGCATGTGTATTGGCATGTCGTCTGTACTCTGTTGGGAAATGATGCACGTTCTTTTTTTCGCCGTAGCTGTTTTTATTATGAATGTAATAATTTCAGTTTTCACCCCTACGCCGTCCAGTATAGTGGCTCAGGTCATCCTTATGATCGCGCCTAAATTGTTGTGGTAATTGGATACCGTCAAGCAGATGTTGTCCTCGTCGGAATATGCCATCTCGCTCGGGCTTTGCGTTTCCAGTACTGAGGTTGGTTTGATATGGCATACTGTTAACATTTTGCGCGGTTGATAGTCATATGGTTAGAACGTGTTTGATGCTTGGGATCCTTTTTTTTCGCGGTAGCTGTTTTCATTATCGATGTAATAATTTGAGAAAGCACCCCTATTTCCCTGGTATTGTGGAACAGCTGGCCTATAGACGATGGGGTTTGCCAATTACTTATCTCCAAGCAGATATGGGGTTATGTTATGTCCACAGCTGTCATTGACCCACTTTTTAAAATACTGTAAATGCATTTAAGTTCGCTGGGATTTAATTTCGCGGTAGCGGGAAAAAAGACTTTTCGCGGTGGTTTTAATTTTGCGGTAGCACCCTGCACTGTAGTATCTTAAAGCCCTGGAAAAATGTTCGCGGTGGTTTTAGATTCGCGGTGAAATGGCCAACGCGAAAACCGCGAACATTTATCCACTGCATTTACAGTAGTGTGCGTCACTTCCATTGTGAAGTTGTGTTGTTGTTTTCATTTGGTGTCGTTCGATTGAGACGCTGATTTCGCTGTTAATGCGTACAGGACTGTGTTTTGAATTTGGCAGTGATGGGTATGTTAGCTTTTAAGTAAGTTTTTGGTATAAGCTGATGTGATGTGTTCTGTATGCGATATAAACACCGAGTCATACACCACAAAAAACATCACAACCGACATAAACCATAATTAGGTCACAGAGTATGTTACCTACGGTCACTTGTTATGTGTTATTTTTGCCCTTTTCCCTTGCCTTGCATTCATACTGATCATGACTTCCGGCACTGTCGTCAATGTATCATTAATTAACGCAAATCATAAAAACACCAAGAAGAAGAGATTGATC
>NC_049979.1:24852832-24869778 GCF_000003815.2 Branchiostoma floridae
ATTAAGGTCGTCGTTTACTCTACAAGAATTGGACGAATCAATGGATGTTGATAGTCATCCCCAACCTGGGACCTGAGGTACGTTCTACTTCGTCATCTCATCTGCCGTAAACAAAATGTTAGAAACTGTTACGGTTGATGAGGAGACGATGAATAATGCGTAATACGTAATACGTTTCCCGGAGACATAAAGACTGATGAAACCATAATCTGCAGGAGATTGCAGCTGTCCAATATCTTCCTCCTCATCCGGTCTCTCTCTCCCTTCATAAATGCTTCCCCTACTCGGAAACTAGGCGTTTTAGACGGAAATTGAGATCCACGCAGAGACGTGACGGGTGATGGGTCACGGTCGTGTCGAACCTACTTTCGTCAATGATCTTACAGAAAATTAAGCCATGGGTCAAGGTCAGCGACAAGCCCAACATACGAGGGGTGATCAATAATGAAGTCCTCGGCCTTATCCAAAAATAATAAGCACAACTCAGATTTTGAATCCTAGATGTCAAGTATAAAGTCTTTTACGAATGTGTAACGAAATTCACATCATTATGGTCATTACTTTACAGGCGACACCCAGTAACGGTAGATAAGGGTCAGCTCCATCGTCCCTGTCCATTCTACCTAACAAATTAACTTAATTACTCAAAAGAGTCCCCTTAAAGAATGAGACAGGCTACAATAGGTCTCTTTAGAGTACTGAAGCCCGTTTGTTAAAAACTGATGGTTGAGAATGACAGAATAGATGCTCTATAGTGATAGAAAATATCTAAATTGATTGAAAATTTGTTTCTCACAGTTGGCAAAAAGCCCATAGTTTCAGCCTCTCGTGACCATAGTCTCTCTGCCCCTGGGCTAAGGGGTCTCATTTGGGTAATTAAGTTAATTTGTGAAGAACTGAATGATTGAGAATCACAGAATGGTTGCTCTAGTGATAGAAAACATTATAAAAAATTGACTGAAAATTGTTTTTTTCCCAGTTAGGAGAAAGTCTGTAGTTTCGGCCTCTCTGATACCTAATGTGTGTCTTTTGAGTAATTAAGCTCATTTGTTAAAAACTGATGATTGAGAATCAGGACATTTGGCGCCAATTACACCCAATGGCTTAGTAACGCTATTTTTACAGTGTGTTGTTATTTATTGTTATTGTGTTGTTTTTATGTATGCGCATGTGTCATTCTGGTGTGTCAGGGCCACAGGTGTGCCCAGGATTGCCTGAAAACAGGTCTACGCTGACCTGAGATGTATTCCTGGTAAAATAAATAAACTGAAACTGAAACTGAGAATCACAGAATGGGCGTAATGTAGTGATAGAAAACATTAGAATATGTATTGAAAATCTGTTTTTCCCAGTTAGGAGAAAGCCTATAGTTTCAGCCTCTCCTGACCAAGGTCTCTATGATACCTAATGTGTGTCTTTTGAGTAATTCAACTCATTTGTTAAAAACTAATGATTGAGAATCAGAGAAGGGGTGCTCTAGCGATAAAAACATAAATGAATTGATTGAAAATGTGTTTTCCTAGTTAGGTAAGGCCCCCCACGCGTATAATGATACAGCCCCTCGTGCCCAGCCTATCGTGCCAATATGGTAGGCTGGGCACCGGGAGCGCTCCTTACCCCACTCGCTTGCCGTGATATTTGGTACATGGGTTGATAGTCAAATATAAAATCAACAGATACTAATTATGCAAATGAGGACCCCAATTGCATAATTGATGCAAAAATGCCATGATTCCTCAGAAAGAAATGCTTAGAATTTTATACTTGTGGCATGTGTAAGTTAGTTAAATTTGAACAACACCATGCTTGGATTATGCAAATGTGTACAGCATTTTCACACAAGTTGGAAAAAGCTATACATATGGGACAAAAGGTGGGACATATACAGATACCAAATATGCAAATAAGGAACTATTTTTCATAATATATTAAGAAATTGTAAAACCGCTTAATGATTAATGATGGGAATTTCATACTTGTGACGTGTGTATGTTAGTCAAAGATAAACATCACCATGCATAAATCATGTAACGTTAGATGTGTAAGTTAGTACAAAAGCTCTAAATATTTCATGGAGGCATGAGGTCGCCAAACTCTAGTTCTAGTCATTGGTCCGATTAACATGGAGCCAAGGATGCCAAACTATATTATCATTCTTGAGTATCACCATACTATTACTGATCATTTACTTCAAACTTAAGAGGCTCTGTCTGTAAAAACCAAGCATAGGGTGGCCAAACTCAAAAAATCGATTTTCCTTAAATTTTGTGTGGTGGTAGGGCCTTGGTCCAAACCTACAAAAATGGCAAAGTTTTAGATCTGCGGTCACCGGTTACCATGGCAACGGCCATTTTTAAAAATGGCGGATTTTCACCAAGGGAAGGCATGGTCGCGTCCCAAATAGACCTTCTTTGGACTCCTGTAGCCCCCACAAATTAACAGATATTTTATTGATTCTCGCATATGTTATTACCCCTATTCTAATGAACAAAATGATATATAGTGATGCTCAAAATGTTTTTGTAGTCAGGTGCAGCAGATGTTTGAAAATGATGTGTTTTCGTGAATCCATTTTTTGACCATTTTTATTGACCATTAGCTCATTATCAGGCAAATCAATTTGCTTCATTTTCGGCACAGTTATAGTTTGAACCTTTGTATACATCATATGTAAAAATAAATTTGGGCCTTTTACGTATCGGACCGTGGTGGCCCCCAGAGTAAACCAATATTTCCATTTCAAGAAAATCGTAACCATAGAATTATTCCTGGAAAAACAGTCATAGCTTACCAGAAATGAATCTCATTATCATTGTATGTAACAGAGGAACTTACCTATCACTTATAAAAGCAGGGTTGTTTTAGATTTTTTTATAATTGCCTTTAAAATGATTTTATTGAGTTTTTTTGGTCGTTTTTAGACCAAAAAAGGTATCTTTTGGCCCCAGCACCCTGGTATTACAACCAAATGACCTGAAATTTGGTATGGGAATGTCCTGGACACGTACACACATGGGTTGATAACTGGTTTGCCATATGATAGAACAAAATGCTGAATTTTGTGACTTTTATGGGGCATTTTTGGCCCAAAAACTACATTTTTGGCCCCAGTACCCTGGTTTTACAACCAAATGACCTGAAATTTGGTATAGGAATGCCCTGGACACATACGCACATGGATTCATGTTTTACATACAGTACAACAAAATGCTTAATTTTGAGATTTATTTTACAAAAAAGTCATTTTTTTGCTCCTGTTCCTTGGTTTTCCAAGTAAATAACCGGTAAAAAATCGGTATACAAATGTAGAATCGCCTTTGAAATGGCTTTTATAACCCGTTTTTCCATACAGTGCAACAAAACGCTTAATGTTGTAATTTTTGGTCATTGTTTTACCCAAAGTACATTTCTGGCTCCTTTTTGTAATTTTTGGCCCCAAAAGTACATTTTTGGCCCATTAAACCCTGGTTTTACAAGTAAATGAAATTCGGTATAAAAATGCCCTGGACACATGTACACATAGAGTCAATAATAATTTTGGCATACTGTGCAACAAAATGCTTAATTTTGGTCATTTTTTTTACTAAAAAAAAGGTACATTTTTGGCTCCTGTACCCTGGCTTTACCATTGAATGACCTGCATTCGGTATTGGAATGCCCTGGACATATGCACTGATGGATCCAATAACAACACGTTTGGCATACAATACAACAAAATGCTTAATTTGTTATTTTGGGCCATTTTTTTTAAACAAAAAAGTGCATTTTTGGCTCTTGTAGCCTGGTTTCACAACTAAAAAAATTTAGACGACTTGAACTTTGGTATAGGAATGCCCTGGACATATGCGCACATATGTCCAGGGCATGCTTGTCATACAGTACAGCAAAATGCTGAATTTTGTGTGTGTTTTTTGCCATTTTTTTTTACAAAAAAAACATTTTGGCTCCTGTAAAATAACCTGTTTCTCCAATTAAATAATCTGAAATTCGGTATGGGAGTGCCCTGGACACTTTAATAACACTTTTTGGCAATTTACAATTTACAAAGACACGTCATCTTTTAACATCTGCTGCACCTCACTACAAAAACATTTCGAGGATAACTTAATATCACTTTTCTTATTAGAATATGGGTAATAACATATACGGGAATCAATAGAATATCTCTTACTTTGTGGGGGTTTTTGGAGTCCAGGAGGTCATTTGCCTGTAATGCCTAATAGGGAACAGGAGCTAGAAATGTACTTTGGGTAAAGCAATGACCAAAAATTACAACATTAAGCGTTTTGTTGCACTGTATGCAAAAACGGGTTATAAAAGCCATTTCCAATGTGCTCCTATACCAATTTTTTACCGGTTTTTTACTGGTTATTTACCAGGGAACAGGAGCAAGAAAATGACTTTTTTTTTTGGTAAAAAAAAAATGGCAAAAATCTCAAAATTAAGCATTTTGTTGTACTGTATGTAAAACATGTTATTGAATCCATGTGTGCATATGTTCAGGGCATTGCTATACCGAATTCCAGGTCATTCAGTTGTAAAAACCAGTACTTTTTTGGGAAAAAAATAAACCAAAAATCACAAACTTTTGCTTTTTTTTGAACAGTATGCCAAAAGTGTTATTGAATCCATGTGCGCATGTGTCCAGGGCATTCCTATACCAAATTTCAGGTCATTTGGTTGTAAAACCAGGGTGCTGGGGCCAAAAATGTAGTTTTTGGACCGAAAATGCCCCAAATAAGTCACAAAATTCAGCATTTTGTTCTATCATATGGCAAACCAGTTATCAACCCATGTGTGTACATGTCCAGGACATTCCCATACCAAATTTCAGGTCATTTGGTTGTAATACCAGAGTGCTGGGGCCAAAAGATACATTTTTTGGTCTAAAAACGACCAAAAAAACTCAATAAAATCATTTTAAAGGCAATTATAAAAAATCTAAAACAACCCTGCTTTTATAAGTGATAGGTAAGTTCCTCTGTTACATACAATGATAATGAGATTCATTTCTGGTAAGCTATGACTGTTTTTCCAGGAATAATTCTATGGTTACGATTTTCTTGAAATGGAAATATTGGTTTACTCTGGGGGCCACCACGGTCCGATACGTAAAAGGCCCCAATTTATTTTTACATATGATGTATACAAAGGTTCAAACTATAACTGTGCCGAAAATGAAGCAAATTGATTTGCCTGATAATGAGCTAATGGTCAATAAAAATGGTCAAAAAATGGATTTTTGCCAATTTTGGAAATTCACGAAAACACATCATTTTTAAACATCTACTGCACCTGACCACAAAATTATTTTGAGCATCACTATATATCATTTTGTTCATTAGAATAGGGGTAATAACATATGCGAGAATCGATAAAATATCTGTTAATTTGTGGGGGCTACAGGAGTCCAAAGGAGGCCTATTTTGGACGCGACCAAGGCCGTCCCTTGGTGAAAATCCGCCATTTTGAAAATGGCCGTTGCCATGGCAACCGGTGACCGCAGATCTAAAACTTTGCCATTTTTGTAGGTTTGGACCAAGGCCCTACCACCACACAAAATTTAAGGAAAATCGATTTTTTGAGTTTGGCCAACTTTTTCTGATTTTGCTTGGTTTTTACAGACATCAGCTCTTAAGAAACGTCTTTAGGGCACTGAAAGAATGTGTCAACAATGATTTTAATTGCTGTTATGTCGTTTTATGTGCGTGATGCCATATATCACTACAGACCCCTTCCTAAATATCGGTTTCTAGTATACCTGAGACATGTGAGAACTCAAAATATGTTCCATTAACGGAAGCCTGTCAAAAGGAAACGGCATATTTCTCTTCGATGGTCTCTCTGGGATGCTTGAATTTCAGGAGTGGCACGATACGTCTGTAATTTAGAGTGACAGGAGGCCTCATCATGGCACACATCCACCTACAACAAAGCGCCTGTTTCTTTTACGCAGATTGAAACATTTCCACATTTCGAAGGAAGACTTTGTTACTGTTTACACTTCCTACATTCGCTCCGTGACCGAGTACTCAGCCCCAGTCTGGCACCCAGGGTTAACCACACAGCTGAGATAGAACAAGATAGAACGTATCCAGTGAGAGCGGTACGCATCATCATGGGACGTGACTACGCCGGCTATTCAGTCAGATGTGTGTGCACAGCTCGGCCTGCCATCCCTTCATTCCAGACTCTCGACTCTGCTCAAGACTCTCAAGTTAGCAAAATCACTCTTAGTGTCTGAACAGTACCGCCATCTTCGACAACCCACAAGAATGAACATCAGCTGCCGACAAACCCGCTCCGCTCACAAGCTGGACGTTCCTAAGTGTAGAACTGAACGTTATAAGACTAGTGCCATTCCGTACATGGTTCGCCTATTCAACTGTGCAAATGTACCCATGCCCTGATTCTACAAGTATTGTACGCCACTGATATTGTTGTTGTTGTTGAATATTGCCGTTATTATGTCTAGGTCTAGGTCGGGTAGTTAAATTTCTACTATACTGTACTATTGCAACTGAAAGCATTTCTGCATAAACAGGCAAACATTGCTGTACACTAGGGAGACCATGCGCGACACTTATCATTCATCTGTGTGAGAATGTGTGCTACACTTTGATTGATTGATTGATTTTATTTTGCACTTTAAAAAATGATGATATACAGAAAATTATAGAAAACAACAGAACGTGCAAGGGGGGAGAAAAAAGCCATGTGGCTTATACAAACTCTCCCCCCCCCGTCAAAATTTACAAATTATAATACAAATAAATGGGCATGAAGATTATACATCAAACAATAATAAACCAAGTGAAAATAATATAACCCAGTGATCCTCATAACGTTACAATATCTTAACATCAAAAACTGAAATTAGACAAAACTAGAGTTCCACGAACACATACCTTTGCCAAATAAACCAGGTTTGTTATGTAGAATGATGTCTGTAGACAAATGCGTTACTCATTTCATTTTCTTTATAATTAAATGCTTGGAGTTGGTTTATAAAATTTCGGCATTTATTATGCAAATTAGATCCCAATTTACAATTAATTGATATCAAATTGTATCAAGCATTACTTAAGCTATCAGCATACCAAAAGTCATGATGATCCTTTGATCCATTCTTGACTCATTCTGACTTAAGTCTTTAAATACACCTCTTACTCTCTTCCCTCTTTCTCAGTTACATATGTGACAACTTTGATGAAAGTACTATAATGGAATGCAGTGGATTTATGAACTTTTCCTTATCAATTATGCAAATTAGCTGTTAACTTGCATAATAAGTATCACATTATATAAGTCTTCATTTAGGCTATCTACATGCCGAAAATCATAACGATCCGTCAACACGTTAATATTTTCTCATTAATTATGCAAATGAGATCATCATTTGCATGATAAATATGTATTGACATTTCTCTCTTTCTCAGCTACATATGTGACAAGTTTTAAAGCCCTATCATGGAATGTAGTGAATTTATAAAATATCCTCATTAATTATGCAAATTAGCTGTTGATTTGCATAATTGTTATCTCATTATGTAGGTCTTCACTTACGCTACCTACATACAAAAAGCATGATGATCCGTCAACATGTTCATATTTTCTCATTAATTATGCAAATGAGGTCAGCATTTGCATAATTGATATCTGTCGACATTTCTCTCCTTCCCGGCTACATATGTGACAAGTTTGAAAGTCCTATCATGGAATGTAGTGGATTTATAATTTTTCCTCATTAATTATGCAAATTAGCTGCTGATTTGCATAATTAGTATACCATTATGTAAGTCATTACTCATTCTATCTACATACCAAAAATCATGACGATCCGTCAACACATTGTAGAGTTATTCTCATCCAAAGTTTGAAAGGAAACCGGCGCCTGCAGTTCCGCTAGGGGGCCCAAACTCACAGCACTTACTCTCTGCCTCGAGGGCTATCTACCACTCAAAAATCATGATCACAGCATGTCCAGAACATATACGAGATATCAAAAATTGAGGTTCTGCCTTAGCAAGCCGCTAGGGGGCCCATTATCGAACTTGACCTTCGTTTTCCCGACCCCTACCCACCTACCAAATATTATCGGGATCCATCCAAGACTTCTTGAGTTATGCTGTTAACAGACAGACACACAGACACACACACAGACTCACAAGCCCAAAACATAACCTTAGCCATTCTGGCAAAGGTAATAAACATGATCTACAGATCATAAAGTAATTAGTCAAAATCATTTTTGAAGACATTCATAGAGAGATTGGTGGGGAGATATGGGGGGGGGGCATGGACACCATTGAAACCTTATAGACACACTGTATTACCTATACTGTGTATGGTTTACACTGAAGCCTTCAAACGTTACTTTTCTACCAAACTTTCATGTGACTATGACGTCACGTGAGACAGACACTCTGTAGCATTGGCCAGAAAAAATAATGTTTCAATGCTTCACAGAACCGGATTGTGTACATCATACACAGGCTAGAAAAAATATGTCTTTAATGTTTGATGGTTAAACATTAAAGTTGCCAAGTAACTTTGAGTTCATCTGTATAACTCCACAGGGGAACACATTATGCACGTGCACGTTCATAGCTTTACTTTAACAAACCACTGGCCCTGGGGGTCCTTGCAAACTACCCATATTAATGTTCATTCCATTTCATAGACATTCCTCCAACCCCCTAACTGATCGTCAGTGGTGTGTCCCTGATTGGTTATTTGTCCTGGAAGCAATTACTTAGGACATAATCCGTCCTGGGAGACTCATCCGTTTTACTTTTAGATAACACTGGCACCAGCAGACGAGATGTACAGTGCCAGCGCGTTTCGCACGGAATTCAATAAGGCAGGTTGAGTTGAGCACCTAGACATTCGGATCCATTTCCTAAAATGATATTGATATCTTGGCATCCGAAAAATATAAATTCCATTCAGCTATACCGCTGACTTATCAACATTCAAAACAGCAAACGGATATAGCATTTTTAAAGATATGTGATACACGTAGCGATGACTGACTTGATTACCTAAGACGAGAGCAAACGTATTAAAAAGAAAAATATTTGGCTAAATGTAGTTATGTGTTTGCGAAACCTGCAAGGGCCATTTGTTACCCACTTAGTCAAGGCTGTAATCTAATCTCACCCTCCTTCATCACAGTAATTACATCTAGCTTGTGATGTTTTTCTATTGCCGATTATTTGTAGTGAATCAAAGGTCTTACAAAAATCAAGAAAAGATGACGGGTGACGTATGACCATGGATTCCGCAGTTACAGTAATGGCTAGTAACATGGATAGAGCCGTTTGCCAGGGTATCTATAAAACGCAATAATCTTGGTGATTGGTGGGCTCTTTGCTTTGCTTATTCCTTCATTGGATGCCGATGTAGACATTCAGGTGGGAGGGGGCTTAAATTCGCGGTAGGGGAAGATGGGGTCTTCGCGGTGTCTTTACTTCACGGTGAGCAAACAGAAACAAAGGGGCTCCCAGCCTCGCGCAAGTTTCAATACAGACCCGAATTATAGTTAGTAATTGCAAAGTTCAGTAGAGAATTGGTAAAGTTGCTTATACATTTTTTGATTGATAGTACGCACAGTTGTTTGTATCTAGTCTCGGATTGTCCTTTTATTTTTGACAGACGAGTTACATCTAGCATAAGGCGGCTGGGTGAGGCAGAACTGACACTAGCTATGGGTTGGGTTGGGTGCGTCCGGAATACGCACGTAGGTGAGAATGCGCTTTTACACTCTTTGGAGGAAATTCTAACATCCAGACATTATTTAAGATATTTCCCTATGGGTAAGTTCACATGGGCGTAGATTACGTAACCTCTACCAGGCCCCACTGGTCACTGGAAAAATAATAGAAATTGGACAAATATAACCAGATAACATGTCAGCGTAGTCGCAAGCTGGTCGCAAATTATACTCTTCGGACAGTTAACTCCGCTGGCATGTTAACTTGTGTTTGTATTTTTCCAATTCCAGTTTCTACTATTTTTCAGCAACGTAGAGCCCGGTAGAGGGTACGAATTCCACACGGACCTCATACGTACTTGAATGTACTGTGAACCCAGCTTATGCAGGCGTTGTCAAATGCCATAAATTCCACATGTTGACACACCAGAACATTCGTAGCCTTCCAGCACAACGCACCGATCTGCAGATCCTTTCCACAGAAAGACAGATGGACATCATTGGCCTGACTGAAGTGAACATTTTCTCGACAATGTCATTCAGCTACCTGCTGGCTACGTACTCCTGAGAAAGGATGGAGGTTCAAGACACGGTGGTGGAATAGCAATTCACATCAAGGATTCGTTAGCTTTCAAAGAACGAAACGATCTTTGTGCTGATGGAAGCTCTATGGATCTAACTGACCCCAAAGTCGAAACACCTGCGCATACCTACCACCGACCGATAACAATTTCGTCACCACTTTCAGACAAGGCCTAGAAAGGGCATTTGACACAAATGGGGAAGTATCCATAATGGGAGACTTGAACTGCAGCCTCCTCCAGAACAAGGGTCCATCCAAAGACCTGACATTTCTTAGATACCTGCACGACCTTGGCAATCTCATAACGTCAACACGAGAAGCTGGAAACAGCTGAACGTCATCCTTACATCCAACCCTAGAAAGTACTTAAAGAGAGGCTTGTGGATTGAGTGACCGCCACCTGATCTACTCGTATTGGGGCATAAAACAACCCAAACCCCCACCTAAATGTATTTCAGCAAGAATCTTCCAAACGTTTGACGAGGAACTTTTTAAAAACGACCTAGCAAGTCCATGGTACCTTTGTGCAGGCTTGCTGTCTTTGATTCTGCTCAGGACGTGTGAAGTGCGTGGAAGTTGAGTTAGTTTGCAACAAACAAGCTCCGGTGAAAAAATTCCTGGTAAAAGGAATTGACTGCCCGCTCTGAAGATGTACGCGAGCTCATGTCTCAAACAACTACAGAACCATCAGCATCCTGTCCGCCGTCTCCAAATCCTTGAAACAGCTGTGCGAACTAACTCTACGACTACCTGACAACCAACAACATTCTCTCACAAGTTCAGTCTGGCTTCAGACCAGGACACTCAGCCCAAACAGCTGTACACTTACGAACTGAGAGCAAGGAGTTTGAGTTTATTTTGATCCACAATTAGCCTCATTAGAGGCTATGCTTCCTGTGGTCACATACATATTTACACATTGCATACGTACAGTTAAAAACATAAAGAGACATACAAAGTGACAATACATAACAGATGTGACTTTATCTTGTATATAACGTCCTTGCTTAGACGTGGTTCTATGCACTGAACGACGGTGAACTGACTTCTCCGCAAAACTGACTTCTCTTGCGGAGAAGTGTTCATTGACCTGTCAAAGACATTTGACACACTGGACCATTCCATCCTTCCCCAGAAGATGTCCAGATATGGCATACAGTACCACACACTTGACTAGTTCCGGTCTTACCTCACTGGTAAACAGCACTGCGCCTCCATCAACGCGGAGCAACCTTTGGGTTTCACCATCTAAAGTACGAGGTGCCTTTACCGGAGTTAATACCGTAACTATGAATTGGTATGTAATGGAGGTAAAAAAGTTTAGAAAGCCTAATAGGAAACAAGAGTTCTGAGACCTCATACTTCCATGAAATATTTAGGGCTTTTTTCTACATGTTATAAAAATGTCGTATACATTTGCATAATGCAAGCATGGTGGTATTCACGTCTAACTACCTTACACATGTCACAAGTATATAATTCTAAATCTGTTCTTTCTTAGGAATCATGGCGTCAATTATGCAAATATTGACCTCATTTTACATAATTAGTATCTGTTCGTTTTATATTTGGCCATGATTACATGTAGGTTAAGTCCTATTATGAAAAACACTGGAATTATAGAACTCCCTCATATACAAATTAAGTCCTAATTTGCATAATTGCATCTCATATGTGTACATCAGGTTCCAATACCCACAGCGTCCACAGTAAACAACTCTATAACAGCACCCCATCCTCCAACCCTACCCCCACCTTATCTCCCTACACTACCCAATCCCCGGGCAGCACCTACTCATATTATCTTTGAACTGCAGGAGTGTAAGGGGAGTGGAAAAAAAATCCGAGTTTAGGGCCTTAGTAGCTACAGAAAACCCTGATGTTATCTGCGGCAATTAGTCGCACCTAGTCCCTGATTATACAAATGCAGAGATATTCCCAGAAGGCTATGATATATATCGTAAAGATCGTAACAGCCAAGGAGGGGGGGGGGGGGTATTGCGGGGACTTCAATATGCAGGACATTTGCTGGAGCTCAGTAACGCCGACAGTCAACCTCACACCCAGTATGGTATGGGACTAAACGAGAAATATCTAGAGGTCGTACACATACAGAGCTCTAGCCTGTCCCAGGTGGCATTGACCCGGATACGCGGCCACAACATTCTGGGCTTGGCTTTAGTTTCTAATCCTGATAAGCGACCATAACGGTCCCACGTCAAACACAATAGTAAAAAAACGCGTACAGTTTATATATACAAGAAAACTGAAAAACAGCGGGGATAGAAGGGCTGAAAAACTTAGAAAAACAATTCAAGGAAAGAGTCCCAACTAACTACTCGGTAGAAGACAACTGGAACTACTTCCCAAAAGGGCTCAAACAATTGATTCTCAACATGTACTCCAGAAAAAGACTCTCTAATAAGAATCGCTGTCAGTGGTTTAAGTCGGCTCGTAATCGTATAATCAAGAAGAAGAAAAAACTCTACAAAAGAGCTAAGAGTACCGTGGAATAATAAGACTGGGAAAACTTTAAGACCAGCTCTGCTGCAGTACGTACCAATGTCACACACAAGGGGCCCAAAATCGAACCTGTTCTTTAGGTTCACAACACCTATATATCCACACCCAAAATACCATCATAACCCATCCATAGGGTCTTACGTTATGCTGACAAATATGCAAAAATACAGACGAGCGAAAACAATACATCTTTATCATTCAGGCAAGTAGTCAATTACAATGTCATGAACAAGGATATCTATCACGATTTTATATTGTTTTAATATCTCGTTCACAGTTTGTTCTTTGTATGTATATTGTAATATCTCGCAAATTCAGGCTTCCAGGAGGAATGTCTACTACTACTACTATCAGATCACAGCTAAGATTGTGATGTTTGGTATCATACACATATCAAGACTTATTGAGACGTTATATCAGCATTCACAGTACTGACAGCCTACCTGACCATCATAACGCTGACCTTTTTCTGATGCACGTTATCCGTTTAAGCAAGGAGGAGAGAGACTTCAGACCAGTGATTTATGGATGTATACAAAAGCTGTACATTCTCCAACTTCTACATTCTGGTATCTGGTCAACTTGCACTTTGGCCTCCATAGCATTCTATTATACAAGCTCAGGATGGAGGCAATAATTTTGATCACACCTGCTTCACAATATGTATGAAAACTCCAGCATTGATATTGCTGTAATGTGTTTGTTGCTGAGACAAGAACATAGACCCCCCCATCTGCTTGGAGTCCTTCGCAAATGTGAAACAAGAACAAGGCCATATGGACCTTCACCATCACCACACACCCTCCTACCCACCTACCAAAAACCATTGTAAACCATTTAACCATAAAACAGTACTTCCATCTACATGGAAGTAACAAGTAAGACAAGGTCAAGATAGGGTTGCTACTTGAAACGTCTGACCATTTTCCAAAGTAATATCCAGTTGCTTGTGTAACTGCAGAACTGCTTCATCATTATGATTTTCTCAAACTGCCGCTTACTACGTCCTACTGTGCTTTGTTCCGAAATGTTTAGCATGTTTGATGTGACCTCATCGACAGTCATCATTGTATTACCATGCGACACAATTCTGGAAACTGAAGAATGATATTTTGATGGCGCAATGTCCAACAACAGGAAAATTGTATACTTATGCGTTCGTGTTTGTTATTTGCCTCCATGAAATGGAGGTAGGTATTTTACCCTGCGTTTGTCTGTGAACAAGATAACTCAAGAACGGCTGGGTGAATTGGTTTCATACATGGTGTGTTGGTAGTGTGTGATAAAAGCTGGAAATGATTAGATTTTGGGCCCCCTAGCGGTTTCCCTTGGTACTGCAGCGTAACTTCAGGTTTCGCTATCTCGTGTTCTGAACAAGCTATGGTCACGATTTTGGCGTGTTAGATATTAGTAGCTCTTGTGCTCAGGAAGAAGTGACATAAGTTTGGGCCCACTAGCGGCTACTTGGGATAGCAGGGGCATTTTTGTCAAAAACTGCTGAAGCAAAACAAATCCCCAGTCTGGTTTGGTTCCTTCCAGCCCTCGCAGCTGTACCTGACAGTTGAAGGTTTTCCAAGGCCCACGGGTCAGACTCCCTGACCCGTCACTTTCCAGACGGGCGGACCGTACCAAGTAGTTCCCAGTTAGCAAAATGGGTAGGATTTTTAGTAAAAAGGACTTTCATAACTCAAGAAGGGATCAACGGATTTTAATGATTTGTATCTTGTTGTCACAATTTTGTACAAATGAAATACTATTATGCAAAATAGGAGTACATGTACATGACTAGTTCATTTTGCTTTTGCTGAAGAAGAGTGATGGATGTCACTCGAAACGTCCGGAAGTAAATATCCGTTTTTTTTTATCCAGTTGTAGAGATTGAATTGTATTTGAATATTGCTTACCTGGATGTCTAACCTTCATAAACGTAATGAGAATATTGTATCATAGCAGTTTTTCTACGTATCTCTTGTCCCGGACGTGATATGGTCTTTACATTTGGGTGGTGGATAGCTTTCAGTGTTATAACAAAGTGGGGCAAGTTTCAGTCCACTAACATTTAATTTTTAAACTGCAGGGGCGTTTTTGTTAAGACATTCCAAAGAGGATAACTGCAGAAAGGAATAACGGATTAGCATCATTTTAAGCATGCAGGTAGCTTAGGCAAAGATGTTTATAATGATATACATGTTATGCAAATGAGGATTTAATTTGCGTAATTAATGAGGAAATTGTATAATTCCATTGTTTTCAATAACTGACTTCCATAAATGTAACATATGTTAATTATGATAGGTGGAATATAAGCAGATACCAAGTATGGTAATGAGGAACTTCCTTGCATAATTTATGTAAAAATTGCAAAACCGCTTTATGATTAATGATGGGAATTTAATCATTCTGACATATGTACGTTAGTAAGAGCGATAATACCTGCCATGAGTGAGTGAGAGATGTACGTTAGTAACAGCACCATGTATAACTTGTTAATGTGTTTGTCTATTGCATGAAATTTACAAAAGCTCTATATATTTCATGGAGGTATGAGGTCGCCGAACTCTGGTTGAATATTACTATCGTGGTTGTGGATGATAAGAAGAACATGTTATCCTTTGGTTTCATACGGTCTCTATAAATATCTGAAAATCAGAAGGAGGCATGTACAAGCCTGTAAATCAGGTTACAAATTATGGAAGATTACCATTGTGCGGCAATGTGTGGACTGACATACTCACCACTTTGGAGTGACTACCAAGCTATTTTGTCAGAAATGCCTGGAATAATAGATAGCTGGAACTAATGCTGAAAATATTCCAAAATATATAATTTTAAGGTTACATTCTACGCATTGCTAATACATTTGCCCTGTTTGAATGTTTTCTTCTGCTAGAATACCGGGATGCATTTAAACTCTTTGACAAGGACGGTGACGGCTCCATCACTATCGACGAACTCGGCACCGTCATGCGCAACCTGGGCCAGTTCCCGTCCGAGGACGAGCTGAAAGAAATGCTGCACGACATCGATACAGACGGTCAGTGGTGTTTAGAGTATAGACACGTCGATGAAGATTAGACTAGACAGGGCTCGAAATACCACCTGCATATGCAGGTTAGTGTAGGTAAAATTGGAGCTGTGCAGGTATTTGTGATATCTACCTGCACCTAACCTGCACTGGTCCATGTACTGGGTTTTATACATAGATGTTCGATAATGTAGGTGTATATGGATTGTTATCAGCTGCATTGACTGTTACCGCCTATGAAGTATAAAAGAAAAAATAGCAATGGTTCCTGAACAATTTTAATATGATCCATATTTCCTAAATTCAGAGTGGTGCAGTTAAAATCTGTCTGGTGCAGGTAATTTTTAATGTTACCTGCACCAGTGCAGGTATGCAGAAAAAGCATTTCGAGCCCTGCTAGAGTATAGACAGTTTGAACAAAGAGGACCAACGGTTATTTTGACTCGCTGTTTTATTGCTATTGGCTGAGTGTAAATATCAACGGCAGCTACACTCAAGGTTCATATTCTATGTCGACAGTGACTATTATATCAATAGGACACAATTACCGGGTATAAAAACTGCATTGCTCCTTAGTTATATAGGCATATTTCATAAAAAGATGTCCATTGCTAGTTGGCAGAGTCAAAGTTATTTTTATTTTCACGATTGGTACGGAGTGAAAATATTGTTTTCGTAATGTCAACGTTCCTACTTTTATGCAATGAAAAATAGTTTAGAATTCTTGCCCGAGGATGATAATTGCTAGACCCTCCTACTCCACTCCTCCCTATCCTCCATCAGTGATCTTAGTTCGGGTATGCTGCTCTGTCTGTCGAGCCCGGAATCTCGCCTGAGTGTGTCTACAAAGGTATTTCTCGCCTGCCGGGTTTTCTCCTGCTCTGGACCGGTTCCCATAAGATCAGCTCACTTGCCACTAGTTCTGGGTGTCTGAGAGCTGCATACGCCTTTACCTGATCTTATAACAGTCTAGACAGGTTACCGTATAGTGCTGTATTCCTTACATGATCCTCCCATGAAACATCTAGAGCTCTCCTTAACATTCCGGTGTACATGCCATCAAGTGCCTTCTCTGACGAAACCTCTGGTCATGCATCCGT
>NC_049979.1:24869878-24872237 GCF_000003815.2 Branchiostoma floridae
CCGGTACAGTGTACCAGTACAAACCGGCTTTTCTTATTGGACCGGTTTAGAAAAACGGACCTGAAAAAATTCGGTGGACCGGATGTTGGACCTATTTGTAAATGAACAGATTATATGAACAGGCATTCACAACTTTTGGGGCTTACAGTCATTTCTACCAAGTTTAACAGTCAATAGTACAGGGGCAGTTTGCCTTGTAGGGTTTTAAAACGCTAGTGGCATTAAAATACTCCACAAAACAGATTTCTTTGTAGCGAGATGGACCATCGTTTTGAGTATAGTCCATTCACAAGTTCGGACCTGGACCTGATCCTCTGGACCTGAACCGGAACTGTACCAGAATTTTCTGTACCAGTACCCACCCCTAAACAAAACAAACCGCCATGAGATGTCCTTCATCCCACGAACCCTAGCCTACGAAGCTCTTTGTTCGCCCAACTGCTGATGTTAATTTTAGATATTGTTTTATCCCGCTTTCATCTTAAATTATTAAACTGTAATGATGTTAATTGAAGTGCTATGACAAGTTTTTATGAGTGTTGTAAAATCAATGCAATTCAGCACGGGGTCTGCAAAGTTTCAAAGCTTCTCATCTTGTACTGTTAGTGTCCAGGTTTCAGTGCCATACAGCTCTCAACTGTGGAGAAAAAGAGGCGTCGTTTGAGGTCGTCAGCCATTCCCGACTTCCACACTCTCCTCATTCCATGTATGGCGTTCCAAGCTAGTGCACGTCTCAAGATCATGTCGTGTACTGTTGAGGCAATCCAGCCGCCGAGGTACTTGAAGTCGGGGACTACCTCTAGCCGTGTGCCATCAAGAGTAGCAACATTCTTTTCTGCTGAATTAAAAGCCATGGCATTAGTCTTTTTTGTATTCAACTGTTATCAAGTGTCGGTTATCAACGCTATGTCGTCTGCGAAGTCAAAGTCCGTCACTAGTTTTGCTGATAATCGACGACTTACTCTTTCCTTGAAGGTGAACGCCAGCTACTCTTCATTTCCTTCGATGGCACATCTCAGTACATAGTCAAGTACAACCATGAACAGGAAAGGCGCCAACGTGTCACCCTGTAAGACGCCTGCTCCGTTTGGGGTCCTAATCTTGGCCCAAGTCTGTGAATATGTCGCTGTTATTGAAAAGACAGAAATATTAAGTGCCCCAGAGACTCGTTTGATTGGCGTGTCTTTCTCACTAATAACTGGTGGGTTTCTTGCTAGTGTGCATGCATAACAGAGTGATACACGCTCCTCTGGGCTGTTTGCTTTGAACTTAGACGACTGTACACTGTTCCGACCTGAGATGTCGTTGATCAATTTCCAGGCTGCACCGTATGCTTTCACAACTTCTTCTATTTCGCTAGGATGTGTCGCTTGGTCGTTACGTTGCTCCGCATGTAGTCATCAAGCTCTCCCCCCTCTCGAGTTTACAGGAGAGTCTGTCCCATATCTACGATGGATGGAGAGAAAGCTACTGTGGCTTATAGAATGACTTGGTTCATAATGGAACAAAGCAATTCAGACTCTGACAAATGATTCGTACCGTCTATAAGAATGGAGCTTCTCACAGATGTCGAATATATTTACCAATACGTGCACAGAGTTTTGGCGATGTTGGCGGTGTAGTTTTTTGGTAATGATTTTGCTAATCGGGCCGCCGCATTCAGTGCATTCAGCCCATTTTCTATAACGACACGACCTGGATTGTGCTAGATTGAGCCCTCCTCGCGTGAGACGAGAAGTACTCACAAGCACAATTCTACTACCAAGACAAAACTAAAATATCTGAGAGTTCGATTCCTATTTCTGTTTACAAAAGCGCACCACGTTAGGGCACACTGTCCAGCGTAGCACAAAATTGGAAGGAACAATCACAAACAGGCCGCTTGTAACGTTGAAGGGTACATGAACCGTTTTAATGCATTTCTTATCCAAGTATGTCATTTAGATGAATGTACTGTATAATAAAATCATTCATGAAACCTTGACCACTCTCTGACAACTAGCGATGGAGCGACGTGAGTTTTAGCATGTGGAAAAGCGTGCTATGTTAGGGCTGCTCCCGTAATACCATAATAGCATACTACAAAAGAATTAAGTACACCAGAATTAAATAACCATTTAATCATATTATTAAAAAAATCCCTAATTATGACCAAATTGATATCAATGATTCATCGTGATGAAAGTTATTTTTCTACTTTTTCTGCTATAAACTATAGGATGGGGACAGTTAGAGGGATCCATCATTCTCTTCGCCAAGAAGAGTATGAGATTGCTTGACTTGAGTCTGTATGTAGGTCAACAGCATATAACTCGAGAAATTGTGGATGGAACTTTGTGATTTTTGGTAGGTGTGTAGC
>NC_049979.1:24872427-24898813 GCF_000003815.2 Branchiostoma floridae
CCTGGCTCTTACCTATGGTGCTGTAGCGGGATTTGTATGTAAGTGCGTTTGTCTGTAAGCAAGATAACTCGAGAACCCTTGAATGGATCCTGATTATATTTGTTAGGTGGATTGGGGTTAGGAAAACAAACGACAAGTTCGATAATGGGTACCCTAGTGGCTGCCTAAGGTACTGCAGCAAAACTTTTAATTTTGGCACTTCGTGTTCTGGACATGCTGTGGTCATGATTTTTGAGTGGTAGATAGCCCTTGAAACAGAGAGTAAGTGCTGTGAGTTTGGACCCCCTAGCGGCTTTTTGGGAACTGCAGGCACCGATTTCCGTTCAAACTTTGGACGAGGATAACTTGAGAACGTGTAAACAGATCATCATGATTTTCGGTATGTAGATAGAATGAGTGATGAATTATACAATGTAATACTAATTATGCAAATCAGGAGCTTATTTGCATAATTAATGAGGAAAGTTCATAAATCCATGCCAACAGCATATAACTCAAGAAGCTGTGTATGGATTTTCATGATATTTAGTATTTAAGTAGCGGCTGCGGAAAGGAAGGTTGTGTTCGAAAATAGTTGACGTAGCATTTTCCGTTAGGACGGTAGCGGGCCGAGTGTGTGCGTCCTTTTGTTTGTGGAATGCATAACTCGAGAAGCCTTGAAAAAATCCTGATGATATTTGGTAGGTGGGTAGGGGTCAGGAAAACGAAGATAAATTATGATAGTGGGCCCCCTAGCGGCTTCCTAAGGTACTGCAGCAAAACTTATTAACAGAAATAAACTGTGCTCTATATATCTCATTTTGACCTATATCTATGGACACAGCTGTTATACAGATGGTTTGCTGGAGGACGCCCTTACACTGGGGACAAAGTCTAAATTGACAAGCATGAAATTCTGATTGACCAGGGATGCTACCAGGTCATCTGTCAGGTCACAGTCTGGTTTTGGTAATGTTTGTGTGTTTGTGAGGAACAATAAGACCTTAAAGTCTTAAATAAAGGCATGATTATTTGGCGAAGAGATGGGTTCGTTGAACTCTAGTTATGATATAATACTATACCCCTTACATCAAATGCTACTGATGTCATATTGTAGATGAAGGTAGCTTTAATTTTGGAAAGATGCATACAACAAAATATGCATTATGCTAATGAGTACCCCATCTGCATGATTCATCCAGAAACTTCATCTTTTCGTTATATAGGGATTTCCTATTGGACATATAGGTGGCTGTAGGAAAGGTGAATACAATGATGCGTTGAATATGCAAATTAAATAATGCCGTCATTTGCATAATCAATGTTGAAACTTGATATTTTTGTTGTGGTAAATGGTAGGAAATTCATATTGGTGATTCGAGAATACTAGTTAATAGTATTTCCTCTGTAGTCTCATATCGTCTCATCATTCCATCAAGCAATTGTTTACCGAATCGCATGGATGATTTGTTTTCTACAGAAAACCTTACATTAACCGAGACAAATTGTAGATATACAATTAAGAGGGAAATAGTTCCGCCTGAAATCCTGCATGGTTTCTCGTTACATTTATACCCACATAACTTACACTCACCGCAAACCTGTTTATATTGGTGATACCAATATTTTCACTTTAGTCCAGAGTGTGCTCCAGACATGGTGCATAGTATCTCCGAACTGCCATGCTATCGTATGCTACAGTGTTTTGGAACAAAGGGAGTTCAAAATGCGACATAGCCTGAGGTCAACACATGCTTTCGTTTGGCCCTTTATCTCACCAGGCGGCCCTAGCTGTTCATAGATAACGCGGAGGAAATCCTACCATAATTTCCTTCTGGTGCCGTTTGAATAACACCAAGGGCGAAATCTTAAGGCGCCACCATGGTCGGAACGTGCCAGCATAGATTCAAACGGAATCCCTGGACCCTGGACATTTGTATAAATGGTATATCCTATCGTCTCAGTATTGTTGGTGATACTTGCCATTTACGCACGATATCGTCGTCTTCACTAGAGGATGAATCTACCATCCCCATTGGCACAATCGAGTTAGATCCCCTTCGCCTTTGCTAGATTTGGGGTAGAATGTCTGTGTATGCTGTCAATTCAGATACCTGGGTTAAAACGTCCGTTTTGCAGCCCCCCCCCCCTATGATCCTATCACAGTCAAAATGCAAGAAAACAACCAAACACAAAAACAGAGAATTTTGACGCTGTCGACACTCTCTATATTGCTTGAACTGATTTCATTGGGCAGTTAGGATCGATCTATACACCTTTTTCACGGGGCGGCGATGATAGATCGAAAACGGAGTTCAATAGGGCAAACAGACAAAACGTCTTTCTAAAATCAGCTCCCATTTAGATTTTAGTTTTCCACCAAACCACAAAATATTATAACTAGTGTTATGCAACGAAAGATGTAGCGTAGACTGATGCCATAGTACCTTAAGAGATGCAAAATAAAAACAAAAAAATAACTGAAAAACTCCCAGTGTTTGATGCCCAAAAGTGCCTTTGTACATTATTGTATACAATAGGCTAGGCTATTAGCTACCCTAGGATTCAAAATAATTATATTTCAGCCATACCACAGGTACGGTGTAATGCATTGTATCTGTAATTATATTTCAATCCATAAATATTCCAAATAATTGTTTTCTGTCGCGTCTCTTCTTTTAACATGGGGCTTAGAAATTATTATATTAAGGGTTTTTAGTTATTTTTAGACCAAATATATATTTTGGGCCCCTGCGCCCTTGTATTACAACCTTTTGACCTGAAATTTGATACAGAGGTACACCGGACATATGCTCACAGGACAGTATCAACTAGGGATGGGTACCGGTACAGAAAATTCATGTCCAGCTTCGGTTCAGGTCCAGAGGATCAGGTCCATGTCCGGACCTGAACCTGGACCTGATTCAGTATGTGAGAACTTGTGACTGGACGATACTGAAGACATTTCGCTACAAAGAAATCTGTTCCGTAGAGTACTGTAAAACCACCGCGAACATTTTTCCATAACAGTAAGAGACTGCAGAGCATGTTGCTACTGCGAAATTAAAACCACCGCGAAAAGTCCATTTTCCCGCTACCGCGAAATAAAATTCCCGCGAACTTCAATGCATTTACAGTATTCGACTCCCCACTGGCGTTTTAAAATCCTACAAGGCTAACTGCCTGGTATAAAGGACTATAGACTCTACTCTGCTTCGCTCTACTCTTGTTATTTTCCTCGACCGGTAAGCCCCAAGTGTGAATACCTGATCATATAATCAGTTCATTTTCCAGCTCCAACATCCGGTCTACCGATTTTTTCTAGGTCCGGTTTTTCCGGACCGGTCCAATAAAAAAACGGTTTTGTACAGGTGTGCCGGGGGCGAAATCACTAGCGATCTCGATCTCGCCCTCCATAGTATAAATATTAAGTTAACGTAATTACATGATGATAAGACAGTTGAAGTTGTTTCGGACAAGGAGGGTTGGGTCCTTGTATTCCCATTATTGCATATACTGTACTTGAGTCTCGACATAAGATTTATTTCATTGTATTCACCTGTCCTCAAGCAACCTACATGTATAAATCTCCAGTATGAAGCCTCTACCATGGATTGACCAGAAAAAAAGTATGAAATGTCTTTATCAGTTATGTAGATAAGGTATTCATTAGAATATCGCACATTTGCAATATGCACCTAGCCTATGGGTATCTTCACCTACAATATGACTGTTTTTCTAGTATCTAGAAACTCTATCAGGTGTTTTACCCGTGTTTCTTAAGACTGGTACTTTACCAGTATTTTTGTAGCATTTCGCAACAGGTATATGAACTTGCGCGTAGTTAGCGTTTTAATAAGAAACTATTATTCACTTGTGTTTTTGTTAGTGCGTTGGAAATGTTTCCTGCACAAATAGGAAATACTGTGACAAATTAAAAACAAGTAGCTGACTTATTCCGTACCAAAGATGGTGTTGATTTATACGTTCGCGATAGCTCTGTTTTTTCCTCAAAAAAGTGTCTTTTTCATTTCAATGGCTTGTTTGCATCGAACCATATAGTATCGACTTTTTAGGTATAACATCTTCAGGTAAAGAGGTGCCATATAGGTGCCAGGTAACACACCATATACGTTACTCCCCAGGTGCAGCATAGTACCAGGTAGCGAGCCTAATATGTAGTTGCTCTTGAGAACTCTCCGAGAAGCAATGTCCTTAAGGGCGAGATCGCTAGTGATTTCGCCCCCGGGGGGGCGAGATCACAGGGGGGGGGGGGGGGTTGGGCGAGATCGCTGTCACACCTGTACGGTGTACCGGTACTCACCCCTATAGTATCAACACTTTTTTTGCATACATCACTTCCAAAATGAGTTATTTTGAGATTTTGGCCCATTTTTGTAAATGTATATTTTACGCTACCATGCCCTTGTATTAAAACCGAATGACCTGAAATTGAGGATGCGTACAGTATGTGCCCTCATGACTCCATTTACGTGTATGGTGTACATTACTTAAAATGGTTAGATTTGGGATTTTTTGTCATCTTTCCATCCTGTGTCATGCAAAGTCCAGCTGATCGGGAATTTGGTATAGGAGTAGCTTAAGCACTAGAAATGGAAAATAGGTCACATAGACCAGTCCATTTTGCATACGGTGTTCTGGAAGACGCTATTCTTGTATGGGGGCAACTTAACAAAAATACAGTTTGGAGTGGGATGATGTTGTGAGACAAGTCAATTCCTGCAAACGGTTGGTATGGAACAGTACGTTTTCGCAGATGATGGGTTGAAATATGCTGTAATTGTTCCCGAGCAAATGTCGGCCTTTCCAGTGTTACTGCTTCTTTCTTCTTATCCTGTCAAATGTTGAAAGCGATAGGGCCTTAAAGGTAACCTAAGCAATATTACATTGTTAAAAGTGGAGATATTCTGAATAAGGCATATTGACATCTAATGCACTATTTTAGCACATTTACATCATTATTTCATAAATTGAGCCGTTAGAAACGGCGCGGGAACGAGTTGCACAAGGATTCCTGATCAAGTCCTTATTTTTTTTTGGGGGGGGGGGGTACAATAATAAGGAATATCCTCGTGCAACTTGTCTCTGGGTCGTTTTTAACTGCTCAAAGTATGAAATGAGGATGTATATGTGAGAATACAGTGCATTAGATGTCAATATTATACAGATTGCCTTATTCAGAATATTTTCACTTTGATGCTGTAATATTGCTTAGGTTGCCTTTAACTCTGGGTGTTTAATGCTTCCTGACAGAGAACGCCGTGAGTGTTAACATTGTTTACATTTACCTATTGCCGAACCCAAGATGAAGATAGCCCCTGTTCGATTTACTGGACTTGATTTATGTACATTCTATAACGTTACCGACATTCTATTTCAAATGAGTCATTTACAGTTTATCAGATATTCCCTCCCAGTGAAACAACACCCCTAATCTTAAATGTGGCATAGTCCTCAACTAATGACAGCTTTGCTACCAAAATCGTCTTTTATTTGTCTGTCGTCATTACCTCTTTTGTAACGGTAAATTGGTAATTAATCATGAATCGAGGGATAAAGTCGTCTGGGTTGATGTGCTTTGATAAGCGCTTTGGTGATGTTAGTGGCGGGGTTGGAGCAGGAACCGGGCAATTTGCAGATATGCCATATAGGGTGATTGCACGTGATGCACAATCATCCATTACTTGTTTGAATCCATAATCTAGAGAAGTTATAAAATCTGCATGTGTATTACCTGACCACACACGACGTAATTTCATAACCAACTTATTCAGTAACATTCTTCTTTAATCATGCAGCATGAGACGATATCAACGCCACAGATACCTGAGTTCAAACACCCAGTATTGTGCATCGGCACCTCCCAGAAGTTAGGAGAAAAGGGAGAGTATCCGTTGATTTTTTAGTGATGCATATCGTCGTTTTTGTGTGAAACATTAAGCCAGGCGTTTTCATCTTTCTACCAACTGTTCTTCACTCTTTTATATTCAACAATTCTCTATTCTATAAAGCTCGGCCCCATTTATGACACATTTACATCAACTTGGCGCCTCTGACTTTGATCTTACTGTTGTGACTTTGATCTATCTAAAGCTACACTCACTTCCGAAGCTTTAAGATTACTGATAGACACATGGAAAGGAATGTAGAAAAGAATGTGACATTTGCACAGCGCGCTTTACTGACATTTCATGCAGGGTGATGTGGCACAATATAGCATAACTTCGACGACGCTCCTTGGGCGTTGAGGTGAGATTGACATTTGCTACAAGGGTGGAATGCTTCGGTACATGTGACATTTAGATAAGTAGTGCGACTGTGACGTTGCAATCAATCGCTATACAACAGTTACAAGACTGACAATAAAAATATCATTGCCATGACGACGATTGAGGGGCACAACAATTCAGCTCAGATCAGAAATAGACTGGAGCTTTCCTGTCGCACTATCCCTGGCATAATATACTAGCCCACCTGTAACATAACCCTACAGCCAGCAAAAATGTACTATCCCTGGTACAGCACAATGGTCTGCCAGTAACCTAAACCTACATCTGAGCACTACAGTGTGTAGTAGAGAATAAAAAATAAGGAAGAACCAACTGTTTCCATCACTTCTGTCGTTGAATGATTTTCTTGCACCTAACCCACATGGCTGTCCTACTTCGTAATATTCCAGTCCTTGGATAGTATAATAGGCCTTGAACAATTATATTTGGCTCTGAATATGATAACCATTTGGATGCCATCATTCAAGATGATGACCTCTATATGAAGTATTTCCTGTCTGCCTGTGGCGTATGGCTTGAACAAGCTCTAGAAAAGAAAATGTATCCTTCATAACATAACATAACATAACATAACATAACATAACATAACATAACATAACATAACATAACATAACATAACATGATCCATTGTGCAGAGTTTCCCTGTCTACCACTTAAGTTTCTTGCATACCCAGCATACTGCATTGCTCACTCACTCGTCCTCTTGCACAAGGTGCGTAGAGCCAACTGATTTCACTAGGGTCCTCCACCATCCTCTGTTTGTCGCTGCAAGCTGCGCCTGCTGCATACTGCATTCCTGTGGAAAAATGCCTGTGCAATTCATAGAATTTTTGCAGACTGAACGCAATATATACCACTTGACGACTCATCTGAGGCGTCGTCAAAAACGATACACAGAGTCCAATTGTAAACGATAGTAAAAAAAGCACGTCACGTATAAACACCACACAGTTTGTACTGTCATGTATTCACATTTGGAGCTATCATTGGAGAATGTATCGCTAGTGTGCATTTCAGGCTGTACATTCCATTACTTTCTTACCCTAGAGGCCTGGCTATGTTAGTGCAGTAGGGGGCAGGGTAGATTCCCGGAAATCTACAGCTTTATTTACCGTAATGAAAATGGTATCATTTTTTTCTGTCTGTGTGTCTGTGTTTCCGGATATTTGTGGTCAGCATAAATTAAGAACTTCCGTACGGCTTATTATCCATCCATGGCTGACAGCCAGTCATCTGTCATCTTAACCAAGGCAGTTGTTGTCGAGTGATTAGGACGATAGGCCTGTTGTGCAGTCGACACAATATTGTTAATGGTTACATAGTGCTGTCCAGTAGTCATTTGTACCAAGTTTGTTTGGTGGAGTCGGATACTCTGCCAAACAGATTCCTTTGTAGCCAATTAGACCATTGTTTTGAGTTTTAACGGATAATCGGCGCGGGTCCGTGTTCAGGTCCAGAACATGGGTCTTACAAACAAAGGTTCAAAGCAATCATAAGTACTGGCATGGTTATCTCGCCTGTTTGCCGGCTCTACGAGTCAGGCTTTTTCGAAAATCATATTTTGCTTTTTTGGGATGAAATGCTATCAAGAAAAAATGCCATAAGACAAAAATCATATCATAAGGATTAAATCATAAGCCTGCCTTTCTGTTCGACTTGTCCCCATGGTTATGGTTATGGTAAACTGACCCGAGACCGGCGAGAGATGAGACCTGATCTAATTATGAACTCACGAGTATGTAGCCATCAAATAAATGCATGCATCACCTGTGCGTGATGCTGAATCAGCCACATGGAAAACATTGCCTTGAAGGCTCCTCTACGGGCGTGCTGTTCTCTGGCTGCTACTGTGAACAGTTGCGTCTGATGTAGTTTCTCTTTTCGTAAACATCGACAATATCAGGGAAAACTGAAACCATCACAACAGGCTAAAAATGTATGAATCTTTAACGTCATTAGTAGAAAAAAAATGGTCGTGATGAAGTCTGCTATGGGGGCAATAAAAATCGTACGACGATGGAGAAACTTTGAACATGTTCAAAATCCATTTCAGCTCTATTTCTGTCATAGGAGGCTCCCCGATTTACTATGATTTACCTGAGATTGACGCAGGTACGCTCTTATGACCTCATCGTACGATGCACTACGATTCTTGTGACCACGGCTTCATGTATTTAAACCATTGCTTCCGATTCTTCTCCGACTTATGACGTACTGCGCTTATACCGCACATAAAACCTCCATCGCAGTAAATCGTACTATTCTTGTGACCGGGGCCTTGCGGGGTGACATACCCTTTCGTTAGCTGATTACAAGACGGGAATGCCAGGTCTCCCGTCCGAGTGAATGGTGTAAATCCACGTATGGCTGATGCGAGACGGAGGTTCGCCAAGCTTCCATCTGGGTGATTTGAAGTGAATCATCAACGACAGAAGGATTTGCACCATTGCACACCGGGGCATGTCCTTTCTCTTTTTCGAAAGGTGTGGTGGGTTCTTTAACGTGCCTGTGGTGTGGCTCTCCCTAAACACGGGGCTTGCATTTAACGTCCTATCCGAGGGACGGGCCTAGCCGAAGCTAGGTACTCATTCTCAACCTAGTGAAGGGTAGAAAGTGCCTTTCCTACGGGCACAAGGTCGGCGACACGGCAGAATTCGAACTGGAGACCTCTTGGGCCCAACACGCTGCCGATTGCGCCACGGAATCCCACAGCATAATATATATTGCACCATTGCACACCGGTTTATAATACCGTGAAAGTATTATATAGGCAGTATTAAGCTCTCTTGGTCAAGGGTTTGGATGAAAGGAGGAATTCCTTGTGTTGAAATCTCTCATAGCTCAGAAGTGCACAATGATATTTAGGGATTTTGAGCGGGAAGGGCTTTATCCCTCCGACAATGTCATCAATGCATGGATTGATTCATAGATGGATCAAAGACGACTTAGTCTTGGACGGTCATAAGGGACGAATGAGTAGTTTTGTGCATCTCCAATTTATTGTGAAGCATGTTGATCGTGTTTCTTCCTGTCGTCAGAAGTACTATCTGCAGTGATGTCTGATGAGCATGTGATGACGATCCGGAGCAAACTCCACAAATCACGAGAAAAGGTTCAAATGAAGTTAAATTTATAACCTGTCCAACCCTTCAGCGTTTTGGCTAGAAATCCACGATAAGGTGCTAGTTCATTAGCCCATGTCGTCTTGTAAGAATTTAATGCAGACAGTCGTGGTGCAATATCAATGACTCCAAGCCCATTCCATGCGCCAGTTGAAGATCCTATCAGCAGAATGTTATTTGTGCAAATCGTATCAGGCAGTTTCGGCTGAGTATACAAGCCAGATAATATTAGTTCCTGGCGCCTTCAACGAAATTGGATTGCCCCGTTTCTCCAGAAAGAAGATACCCCGGATGAAGACACTCGACGAAGCAAATGCCGTGTCGTAAACAGTCATTGCCTGTCTTTAAAGGGGCATTCCACTCCAGAGGCGAGTGTTATGTTCTGATAGATAATATTTTTTGGGGATACAAATGCACCCGACTTTTCGCAAAGTTACCTCATTTGTCTTTTCGACAATAATCCTTTCCTAAATCCAAGTACCCACATATGGACCCGCTTCTAATCACGGTACTGCGCCGTATATGATTCTGCGACTTCTGTCACACTTTCTCGCTAACAGTTGTGGGGAAAAGCTTGATAAAGCAGTCAAGGGCCAATTACACATTTAGAGAGAGACAAAAATGTTTGAAGACTGCCTGCCACTTAAGTATAAGAAGTTGAAAGTAGGTCAACGTAAAATGGCGGCGCTAAAACTGCTTTAAAATAAAAAAAAATGTTGGAATACAGAAATTTGGTCACCTTTTATAGACCATTCTGCTTTTATACATGGACAAATATTAATAGTCACGTGATCAGAGTAACTGAATCGTCACTCCTGAAGAAGGTCGACGGAAGTGCGACTGAAAATTCGAGGTGAGAATAATTTGTGTTGTATGACAGTTGAAAAACTTCAATATAATTGAAACGTGTTGGCTGGCCGTTCCGATGACGTTAGTGCACACACACAGTCTAAACAGTGATCGTAAAACATCATAGTATTGAAATTTACCGTCCTGTTCCCATGGTCAGAGTCACGTCCTCACCCACCGGTGCACAATTGGAAGGGTCATCAGGGGCATTCAAGAACTCGTTTGCTACCCCGCATTTAGGCTTCAATTTGTGCTGAATTTGACCAAACAAAGTTGATTCATGCATGATTATTTATTTTCTGAGGACTTATAATACTCACTTTTAGAGTGGAATGCCCCTTAAGATAACGGTCGATACCATTTCGAAAACGGTCGTTGCCTTTTCACCAGTCGATGCCAATCTTAGCTGTATTTAAGGGACGGTGCATTATATATAGGCTATTGGTATACTCATACTGACAATACATCAGTATGTACAAGGAGGTTGATATTTAAAAAGGATTATACTGTTCTTAATAAGGAATATTCAACCAAAATAAAATTCCTTCAGCTATATTTATGAGCCTTTGTATCAAAGTTATTACTACCTACGTTCAAATACGTGAAGGACAGACAACACCTATATAGTCGTGCGATTTTTATCGTTGTGGGCAAAGGTTGTCTTTAGACATTTGTTCAGAATATTGCGGGACACCCGCGGCACAGGATTCCATCGCGGTGCGTGCGTGACCCACAGTGACCTCTTGCTCGCAAAACAAAAATGGCGGAAGAATTCGTTATTGCCATAATGCAGAAGATTATCATCTTTTGCTTGCAAACAAACATTGTCCTATAGATATGACGCAGAGTACGTCAACAAAGGCTGACATCCTGAGGCCCGCACATATAATAGTTGTCACGGTCTAAAGTGGGCCTAAAGTGTATAAAGAAAGATTAACTCAAAATATCGCGGTACCTTTAAAGTCCTCCATAGAAACAGTGTGGCGGTGCATAGCTATTCTTGACCTGGGACAAAACCAATTGCAAGACGCACCTTTAGTAAAATATCACAACATGCAATGTTTGGCTTAATTTGAGTGCTTGTACATGGTATTGATAACCTAATTGCCCACAGTGTATTTTATAATCAAAAGCATTTCTTATTGCCATTGAAACTGTCGAGATTCTTTTAATACCAAATCTTTACATATAAAAAGCCCCAGCTGTTCTGGAAACCGCATCCGTACAAATAGATCGTACATAAAAAGCGCCAACGTCAACAATAACCGTTGCAGACGACGACAAATTACTTGCGACGGGTTCCCTACCAAGTGATGAACGATCCAAAAGCTTTCAATCGATACAAAGATTTTTGCCATCTCGACCGTAGAGACATAAACCCTGTACCGACAGAACCAATCAATATCTTCAGCTTGTTCCGTGGACTGCAAGTTCAGGTCGATATAACATTCCCTTTGAGTTGTGCTTCAGACGTACCATCAGTATGGGAGCTTAACGAAGGGCTTGTTGATACTTACGAGTTCTTTGAGCCGAAAAATCAGTGAGGCAAATTAAGACAAATGATCAATTTTCTTCAGGGCCAGCATTCAATGACAGTGACCCTATCAATTTTTTTTTCGTATGGCGAATTTTAAACCAGAGTTCCACGAACACATACCTTCGCAAAATAAACCAGGTTTGTTATGTAGAATGATGTACATTTTATTTTATATGTTATTTGATAAAGTCACACAAATTATTATCAACTAGAATTCGGCGACCTCATACCTCCTTGAAATTTTGTAAATGTTATGCAAATGACTTACTAGGAGGCCCAAGATCATTAGGTTTGGTGCGGACAATACCGACCTGGTCCGGGCAAGCAGCCCACGATGATTATGACCATAGATATGAAAGATCTCTGGCAAGAACCGTGGGACCGTGTAGCGCAGTGGTATATTGTTCGCCTCGTGACCGAGAGGTTGCGGGATCGAATCCGCCTGCCGTGTTGCCAGTCTTGTGCCCTTGGGAAAGGTACTTAACACGACTTTCCTCACTTTACTCAAGTGAAAATGAGTCGTCCCTCGGATAGGACGTTAAATGGAGGTCCCGTGTCTGGGGAGAGCCACACCCCGGGCACGTAAAAGAACCCGCCACATGTGCGATGGTGCGATGTGAGCGGATCAAACCATTCCGGCCAAAATGGGGTAGGGAATTTCCCGAGCAGCCTCGTAACCCCTGCTTCGCCTATTGAGTCAGTGAAGTCAAGCTTGCCTAAGCTTGATGTTTCTGACTTATGGAGAAGAAATGCTACTATATGTACAGTTATCGCTATGGGCCGCTCTTCATCTTCATGATGGTAAGATCAGGCCCTACGAACCTGATTTAGAAAAAAAAAACAGTCCCCTGAGACTTGAGAATCTTTCAGGTTTCAGGGCAACCCTACAAAGGTGGAGTAGAGATACAATTTTTGTAACGGGAGAATCTAATACAGTAACTTTTTATTTATATGCCTCTCAGAGTCTGTTTACTTTAACTACTTTTCACATTTTTCCCTTTCCCTCCCTCACTCCCACTTTGTGCGTCTTTACTTTTTGTACTCCATTTTGTACTCCTTTTTGAATTCCATCTTTTCATTCCTCACCTTCTTTGTTTCCGTGCAAGGTAACTTCTTTCCATTTTTCTACTTCCATAGTGTACTTGTGTCTATTCCCTTTCTTGTATCCCAGTAATTCTAATCAAATATTTCCCATTAATTATGTAAATTAGGTTATCATTTGCATAATTTATATGCAAATTGGCATTTCTCTCTATCTCAGCTACATATGTGACAAGTTTGAAAGTCCTATCATGGAATGCAGTGGATTTAAAAGCTTTCCTCATTAATTATGCAAATTAGCTGTAGATTTGCATAATCAATATGACATTATGTAAGTCATCACTTAAGCTAACCACATACCAAAAATCATGACGAGTTCTCGAGTTATTCTTGTTTGACAGGAAATAGGCGCCTGCAGTTCCAAGAAAGCCGCTAGGGAGTCCACACACATAGCACTCATAGCATTTACACTTACTCTCTGTCCCAAGGGCTATCTACCACTCAAAATCACAGCCACAGCATGTCCAGAACACGAGATATCATGATGGAAGTTCCGCTGCAGTACCTTAGCAAACCGCTATCGAACTTGACCTTCGTATTCACGACCCCTACCCACCTACCAAATATCATCAGGATCCATCCAAGGCTTCTCGAGTTATGCTGTTAACAGAAGTACACGCCTAAAGATGTCATCTAAGATTGATTATGCCTTCTTTTCAGGAAACGGCACTATTGACTTCGACGAATTCGTCGCGATAATGTCGAAAATTGTGAAGGGGGACGAGGGGATCCCTGAGGACGAGGAGAAAGAGCTACGAGAGGCCTTTAAGTTGTTTGACAAGGCCGGAAACGGCTACATCAGCGCGTCCGACCTCAGACAGGTGCTGAACTGTCTGGGACAGGATCTTACCGAGGAAGAAGGTATGTCAGGAGCAGCTAAGGCAACATAAGTTTATGTGCTTATTCCTGCTTTATTTGTAAAATCATTTATAGAATTTCAAACTACACTAGAGATATGAAATATAGTTAATTTTAAGCAAGCGTTAGAACATGGCCACTACCCCTCAGCCAATGGGAGCTGTCAATTACTGTGATTATATCCACATAGTGCAGAAAAAGCGTGGTACTATGAAAAAATTTGCATAAAATAGTACCACACTTTTTCTGCACCACTGGTCGGCTAATTTGAAGCAGTATCACTGGAACTGTGCTAGGGGATTAGAGGATTAAGGGAGGAAGACACAATGCCATCAAAGTAAACAGTTTAATCAAAACAGACTCAGATCTTCACATAATAGCAGTGCAACAGAAAGCATTCTGCCTGTAATTATACACCCAACTTTGTGTTGCATGCACACTTCTACAATCTTTAACGAGTAAATAAAAAAATCAAAATCAAAATAACTGTTCTTTCCTATAGTCTAATGTCACCAATAATGCTAAACTCTACAAATACTTTAATCAAGAATTTAATAAGAATGCAAATTAATGTTATCTTCTAATGTCTAAATATTAACATACTGTTGTTAGCGTCAAGAGTGAAGTAAACATAACTGTCAGCATCCAGTTTCAGATAAGATGTTTTCTGACATTTTAGCACTAATTCTGCCGGGTCCTGATTGGTGTGTTCAAAAATTCGTACTTTCCCCGAACTATCGTAGAGTGGAATTTGTTATCACCAAGCACAGTAGGGTTATCTTCTTTGGATAGTCTTCCGGTTCTGTAGATCATGTTCTGGATATACTATGGTCAAACGTTTTGTGTGGTAGATAGATCTTGTGATCATGATCATGAAGAAGTGGCATAAGTTTGGGTTCGCTAATTCAGGAGTTGAAGGGGTATTTTTGTCGAAATTTCTGAAGAGGATAACTTGAGCCTTTCTAGATTTATTGTTTCATTGTTTCATCTCATTGATCATACAACTAAACTTGCGATTAGCAGAATCTATTCGACTTATGATGGTCTTCTTAACCAAAAATACAGATTCAGTTTCATTTATTTATTTAAGCAGGCAAGTACACATCGCCTACTGGCGAGGAAGACCTTAGGGGCATGTTCGGACATGACGCACCCGCCATGGCACACGAGGGGTCTATATATACATATATAGACTTATATGTATATAATATATGTATTGTATGTGTATATCTTTTTGCTGGGCAGAATTCAATGTTAGCAAGTACCTTTACATAATCTACACATGGTGGTGTAAAGCTGTAACCAACGTACACATGTCACAAGTAGGTAATTTCCACCATTTACCACAATGGAATTATGCCACTTCACATTATTTATGCAAATTAGGCCCTCATTCCATAATTTGTATCTGTTAATGTTTCACCTTACCTAAATTATATGTTACGTGTACAAAAGTGCTATTATGAAAAAAAATCATTTATTATGCAAAAGCCGTCTTAATTTGTATAATTTTAATGTCACTGTGTACGTCTCTGTCTAAACTATCTACATGCCGAATATCATGGAAATTTGTCGTTCCTTTGTATAATTATCCCAATCCCCCAGCTATTCCAGAGCAAGCAGCTAGGGGGAACCAAAATACGCCACTTCTTCCTTACATCCTACCTACCTACCTTACATCAAAAGCCACCAATTCATTAAGACTATGAGATCGCTGAACTCAAGCTCATTAATTCATCCATCCATTCATTTGATCATTTGTTCGTTTGTTCACGGGCTCTCCATCCACAGATCTAGGCTTAACGTTAAAGCGAACTTTATTGCTTTCTCTTCAGTAGACGAAATGATCAGTGAAGTGGACGTTGATGGCGATGGTAGGATTGACTACGAAGGTAAGTAAGACTTTTCGCTCGGCTGCACAGTTACTGCCGGAACAACCACAGCAAATCTGTGGAATTGGGTATCGTGACCCTAGATATCGATTACTGAAGCGTTTTGATGAAGGAGAATTGTTTCATGCTGAAGGTCATGAAATGGGAGACATGCAACAGTTAGCCAACTGTGCGCTTGTACGTGACGTTTCAGTCACCATATTTGTGGTTGAACCTTGAAGAGTCAGACCTCTAATTCCATCATCATCACCATCACAATCATCATCACCGCATGTTTGGTGCGTAGCACCGAGGCAGGTAGTCATTGTTTTGCATGTGTATAATACCATAAATACGATAGTTTACAATATCATATTTAAACAACAGCTTCTAGGTTCAATCAGTCAAATATTATCTACCTGATTGACTATCCCGGTTCTGCTGTTTACAGAGTTCGTGGCAGCCATGTGTGACAGAACGGCGGAGAAGTGACATCACAAAGCATCATTTAGCACTAGCATGATACTGACCCACCTAATCGCATCTCCTCAACGGGCTCAAATCAGGGCTTTACATCTTGTAAGGATTTGTTGCAAGTGATATGTTGGTAAAAGTGGTTGTATTTTTCGTCAAATTGTATTTTTCGTCAAATTGTGTGTCGTCAAATTGAATTCGTATATACAATGCATGTACACATTGGTCGGATATGATATATGCATCTATCTGCTGATGGATAATGATACAATACAATGAAATCAAATTAGGGATATCTCAGCGAATGAATCCTCGTTTTTTTTTCAAAATGATGTGTTGAATTAGATTAAGCCGTCATATGCAAGTGAAAATAAGAATGTGTAAGCGGAAAACCATAGCTATTGTTGTGGAAGAATCCGAAAATATATTACTGGTGATGAATAAATATGATAAACAGATTCAACCGCTACCATCAACAGCTATATTCATACTGATTTTTTCTTACATTTGGATGCGGTACGTGTAATTGTTCTGTATGATTTGAGAATAATGTCTCTGTACATATAAATAAAAAAAATATTACCTCGACTTTCATTGACTTTTTGATGTAGAAACAATAAATCAATTTGAAACGTAACTGTGTGCACCATAGTCCGGTAATGCCTGATTACTCCGCATTTTGTTGCGCTCATATGTCCAGCCATGTATGCGCATTTAGTCAATAAAACACAAAGAAACAAGTGAAGATGTGTCATGTGCATACATGCTACAATGTTGTATGTTTATAACACAACAGTCTGGCTGTTTCTCGTTGTTACCTCCAGGAAATATCCATGAAGGTTATATTTTCTCTAGCGTTTGTGTGTGTGTGTGTGTGTGTGTGTGTGTGTGTGTGTGTGTGTGTGTGTGTGTGTGAACAAGATAACGCAAAAACGGCTGGATGGATTGGTTCCATACTTGGTGTGTTGGTGGGGTGTGATGAAATGGTTAGATTTAGCGACTTTCCAATGGTACTGCAATGGAACTTTAGGTTTTTATATCTCGTGTTCTGAACAAGCTATGGACAATATGTGGTATGCATGTAGGTATGTATGTATAATATGACAAATAGCGGTCCGAAAAGAAAGAAAGAAAGAAAGAAAGAAAGAAAGAAAGAAAGAAAGAAAGAAAGAAAGAAAGAAAGAAAGAAAGAAAGAAAGAAAGAAAGAAAGAAAGAAAGAAAGAAAGAAAGAAAGAAAGAAAGAAAGAAAGAAAGAAAAAGAAAAAGAAAGAAAGAAAGAAAGAAAGAATAGCCTGCAGAGAATGGTTGTCTGAAATAAAGTACAAGGGCTTAGAGAGAGAGACACAGAGGAAGAGAAATCATGTCCGATACCGTCATACCGTCCAATCATGAAAGCAGGCCATGACAAGGACAAAGAGCTTTCAATTGGATGTTAAAATACACGAGGATTGTCAACAGCAATACCATTTATAACAAAAACCTACTAGAAACAGACATGATTGCCATCTCAGAACACTAGCTGTTTCCTGAGGCCCTAAACANATCACAGACGACGCGTTTAAACGAAACAAAGGCAAACATTACGAAACAAAAAAATGAAATAAGCGACATTTAGATTAAAGTTACTAACATCTTTTTAGATATTTTTTTCCATAAGTCCTTCAACTTCAGGCCTAGGCTAGTATTCATTTTTTTTTAAAGATCCTGATTTTGATGCGCTGCTGTTTTGTAATCATGATATGAGCTGAGTAATAGACGTGCATTTACAAAACGCAGAAGAGACACAACTATGAATTGATGTACTAGTTGACTTTTCAGATACTATATGATTATCACGTTACTAAGAGATTTTCAGATTTTATGATAACAGAAACAAGAGTCCGTAGAACATAAACTCCGTATTCCTATTAGTTATGGTGTTTGTGGTTTGGGCTCACATGTTTGATCAATGGGGTTGGTTTGATGCCCCCTTTGACTACAGACATGCCAAATTTCAGACAAATCCACTATGCAAAAGTATCTTTATTCATAAGTGGGAAGACAAAGACCCAGACATACGTTATAAGATCTTATAACATATAAAGCTGTGGATAGCATTGTCTTGGTTATGTAACTTTGTTATATTGGTCATTCTGCATGGTTTTATGATGTGCCTATAAAAAACAATACAGATCTTTAAAAATCTAAATGACAGTATGCTGATCCTCTCCTGCCATTATCCCTGACTGATATATAGACGGTCTAGGATTTTTATGTGTTCATTTGTTTATTGGTGTCAATCCACGTTCAATTAAAGCACAGGTTACAGTGAGAGCATTTCCTTATTGATATTGCTCACTTGAACAAGGGCATGGGCAAACAGACCTACATATGGGCGTTTGGTGCCACGGTACTTAATCTTATCAATAATTTACGAGAAAAGCCAGCACATATTATATAAATACAATTGTGTTCGAAAAACTACGACTTGATTATTGCTGGTACAGCTGGTCTATGTTGATTGAATTATGTTGTTTCGCATTGTGTCCTTGTGTTTCACGGCTAACTTGTGCACGACCGTGCTCTTTGTAATCTGAGCATATCAGTTAATCATTGATTCAAGTCCTCCAAAAAATCATAAGTCTCTGAAGCAATGTCAAACCGTCTAGTTTACTGCCAGAAGTGCTACCGTAAAGTTTTGATTAACCGCGCTGTTGATATGGATCTACGTGCAGAAAGCGCCCCGGAAAATTCTAGCCATAGGCCAGGTGTACACGATGGCTGTGCTTGGCAGTCCAGTGCGCGTCACTCTTCTCCTGGTTCTCATTTTCTGTCTTACTATTCACAGGTGGGATCTTGGGATAATAGTTGCTAGAAACATGACTACAGAGTTTACAAGTACTTGTTTTCCCCCCACACCTTTGCAGTTTTCACTTTAAGCATATTAACTGCGTCACAGGGAGGAGGTTGTTGATCAGTTTAACAATGTACATTTTCCTCTTCATTCTAATAGCGCATACAGTCAATGCACCGTATGCTCTTGGAACAATTGGGGGCCATGGAGTTCCTGTTCTCACGCATGTGGAAACACAGGTAATCCCTACTGAAATGACCATTTTAAACAGCCGTAATGCAATTTTGAGGTGAGAAAATGTGACGCATGTACTAATTTGTCAAACTGTCTGGGTCGGTAAGATAGTCATGAGCTTCATATCTTCGCTGAAATCCAACTTGAGGTCAATACGCCAATTCAATTCAACCATGAGCTACTACTAGTATATGTCACGTCTATGAGTAGAAAGATGTCCAGTGTATATCCAGACAAAAAGAATGTTTTGGACCACATAAGAATATATCGCCCACCCATGGAGACCCTGAATAAACATATGTCTGTGATACTTGGATACACAGCCAAGAGTTTTTATCTAGCAAATGTCGGCAAGGAAAACGATTGTATACCAAAAAATGTTATCAATTAATACAGTGATTTACCAACTTGACGAAACCATTCGATTTCTGTACATTATGATAGTTATCAGTCTATATGTAATTGGACCAAAATAGGATTTTATAGATAGATAATCGAAGCGATTAAAAGTTCTTAAAATTTATTTATTAGGCTTTGTAGTTTCTTGATGAAGTGAAAGAATTGGGGTTGGTTCTTTGGTCCATTATGTATGTTGCACTGAAGATTGTTGCAATTTCACTCACACGCGTGTTTATCTCAGTACTACTATGTAGTGTGTCCGCCACACGGTAAAATTGATTCACATGTGTAAACTGGTAACTGGGGTGTTTTACCGCTGGTGCAAGGAACAAGGACCCGTCATCGCAGTACCAACAACTGTTGCACTACAACGAGCGAGCAAGCGCAAACGGAGCCTTGTAATCGGTTCTGCAACAACGGCGGCACCCCGTTCGGCAGCCGCTGCATCTGTACCCCACACTTCACAGGGCTATGTTGTGACATCGCCAACTCAGAAGGTGATCGATCGTTTAATTCATTATGCCAATGATTATCAGACACATATACAGTACACATCGTTATCTGCCTTACATGCTCATTGGTCGTCTATGTTCGTAAAGACCGATTTTTCAGCCCTGATAGATGAATCATTTATTACTCAGTACACTTTAACAACATGATTCCCTATTATTATAAGTAAAAGTTAGGTGTCTCGAAAAAAGAATTATCTAACCGGTTGTAGACCACGTAGAGGCTTTCGACAAACTGCAACAATATATATAATACTTCCATTTGATACGTCTCATTTTCTGCACATGATGTCAGGATTTGGTCGTCATGTCTAGCTATTAAAGAACTTTCAACTTATTACTGGTACGGCGGGCGTGAATAAACCGCACAGAGGTTTAAAAATCTGTTTGGAATGTAAAAGTAGTATACTCAAATACTAGTGTTTGCTATTTCTAAATAGGTTTGGTTGAAGATCATATTTCACAAACATCAGTTATCAATATGAGTCATCACTTATTTCACTCCCATTCACAAATTTATCATCTATACTTGTCTCTGTCAGGATGCCCAACAGTTGTGATATACGGCTCCACCACCGTTCAGGTGTCCATGATGACGTCCTACACCATGACGGGAGACATCCACGAGGGCCGCCCTGTGTACTACAGCAGCGCCACCTGCTACTTCCTGTACTACATGGGTGACAGGAACCAACAGTGGTGGGTGGGACAGCAGGTTGGGAACGACGTCGGGTTTGTCTATGTCAGAGACAACCACCTCTTCGCTGAGGAGATCATTGGGACGTTCCTTCTGTGGGACGGGCGGCAGTGGATAGAGGATTCGATTGTGCAGATCGCCTGCTCTGGTTCGTAGGACCGCCACCATATGTTGCAATCACATAAAACGTCGCATTCCCTACATTTGATTTTGATGAAAAAGGCCGGAACTTTTTGCTTGTATTGCATATCCCAAAAGTCGCATCAGGGCGTAACACACCAGGTTTGTATTGAAGAGTACAAGTTGCATGCCCGTTCAGATTTATTTGATCACAACTGGAAAGAGCCTGCCATAATTGTGGTAACGTTAGGTCCATTCGAGGTGTGGCTCTCCTCCAACAAGGGACCTCAATTTAACGTCCTATATCCATCCGAAGGATGTCCCTTACCGAAGCTGGGTACTCATTTGCACCTGAGGAAAGTGAGGACAATATTGTATAAAGTGCCATTCCAAATGATCATGAGGTTATCATTTGCAATTAACTTTACACCTAACCGCGTACCGAAAGATTTCATTTTTCCCCTTTCAATCCAGGTTGTCCTGTTGTTTGACCACCTTTTGCAGCCTCGCGTATCAGCTAATTTTGACTGCTCTAGTAGGTCTATATTTTCCTCCTCGTTTGTTCCAGATGACGTCCCAGCTGGTGTTGTAGTTTCACAGCCGGAAAGCGGCACTACAGACTGTCCGAGGGTCCGTCTGCAAGGTGACGCCACCTACCAACCTTCCCGCATGACAACCTACACCAGGACAACCCAGACCAGCGGCGGCAGGCCTGTCTACATTAGCGACAGGGACAGCCGAGACTTTCTCTTCTATGTCGATGACCACAAGCAGTGGGTGGTCGGGCCCACCATCGGGCAACACCTTGGCCGCGCTTACGTCAACGATTGTGCCATGACACCAGACCAGACCAGGCCAGTGTGGCACCTGTTGGACGGGAGCCGGCAATGGCAGTTCGTTCCGTCGGTTCATGCAACCTGCATCGGTACGTACACTGTGTCATATCAACATGTTGTTACCTCAAGGGAAAGAAGGATCCTGACGGGAGGTTTTGAAACTGCCCGAGTCTGTGCTGTTTTCAGTTGTATCTTACGATCGACTCGGTGGATCATCCAAAGCAAGTAGATTTTATGGATGACATCCTCCATCCTCTGCAGACTGCAAAAATAATGAGATAGGGTGAAAAAAAAACAAGTAAAAGTTTCAAAATAGACAAATAAACATTGTAACAATAATTGAAGCGACAAAACATGGCAGTACAGCTACAAGACATTGCCTCCATGAAAAATATAGGTATAGTTTTTGGAGTGTCTGCATGTCTGTCTGTGTTTCCGGATATTTGTCGTCGGCATAACTCAATAACCTATTGATGTATTACGATGGTATTTGGTATGTGTGTAGGGATCGGGAAGACAAAGGTCAAGGTCGATTTTGGGCCCCCTGGTATGTTACCTTGGTACTGCAGCAAAACTTTTCATTTTTTTCTATCTTTTGACCTGGAAAAGCTATGGTCTTCATTTTTTTGTGGCAGATAGCTTATGATGTAAGAAAGAAGTGAAGTATGTTTCGGCCCTCTAGCAGCTTGCTCTGTAACTGCAGGGGCATGTTTTGGCATTTTTTCCCCAAGCAGCATAACGGAAATAGGAAATATGGATTTCCATGATATTTATTATACAGGTACGTTTGACATATCAATATTTGAGATGTACATATTGAAATGCAAATTACGCAAATATAGACTTCCGCGGACTTCCGCTGTTAACGGCCATCTTTCAATCCGCTATCTTGGATTATCAAACTGAAATGTCTTAATAAGATACATCTTTTTCAACAAATAACCCTGAAACCCCATGGAAAGGGATTGGAAAACGTTGAATGTTTTTGTAAGCAAATATAAAGTTGTGATGAAATCTGACAAAGAAAAGCTGATCTTATCATGATATGGTCGGCCATGTTGCATTTTGAGCAATTACGTCATCTCATTATTTATAATATCTAATTATAAATGTCATAGTGAGATATGTTAGATATTAAAGATATATGAAAACAAGTGTAGTTTAGCAAGAAAATCTTAAAATCCCATTGTTTAAACCAAAATTAGTAAATTTTGTAAAATATGCCCTCAGAAACCAGTTGTTGTGGCAACACGAAAAAATGTAAACTTATTCCTACGACGTCAAAGTTGCCCCCCCCCCCCCCTGAATATGCAGCCCGATGGCAAAACAAAAGTTCCATATGCACGTAGGCTTCTACGGCGTGTCTGTGTGTCTAGATTCCGTACGATTTCATACGGACGCGGTACTTTTCACTTACGGATCCCAAAAGATTTTACACACCACGCAGTTGCACGTAAGGCGGATTGTGTCCTCAGCTTTACTATAGTATTCATTGAGGATCGGACAAAAAGCAAAATGCTCAAACACACCCTCTTCTCTAAAACGCCAATAAAAATCATTGCACCAAGTAAAACACAATATACAAAAGAAAATACAACATGAAGAAGAGTTCGGAGACCTCCTACCTCCATGAAATATTCTGATTATGCAAATGACTTGCATATCTGCATAATTTATGCTTGGTTATATACACCTTTGCATAACTTACATAGGTCACAATGTTGACAATCCAATCATTTACTACGTTTACTACATGAATTAGGACACATTCACATTGATTATGCAAATTAAGGACTTACTTGCATAATTGGTACCTACTTATCTTCCACCTGTCACAAATTACATATGTTACATGTATTTGAGTCCTATAAAGAAAAATGCTGGAAATATAGATTTTCCTCATTAAAGGTGCAAATTAAGTCCAAATTTGCATAATTTGCACTTCATTATGTACATCTCTGGCAAACATACCTATATGCTAAATATCATAGAATTTCATCGTTCCTATGTTCCGTTATGCTCCTTGGAAGATTTTGACAAATTGCCCCTGCAGTTCCAAAGCAAGCCGCTGGGGGGCCCAAACCTATATACCATTTTCCTTACGTCACAAGCTATCTGCCACCAAGAAATCAAGACCATAGCATGTTCAGGTCAAAAGATACAAAAAATCTAAGTTCTGCTGTAGTACCAAGGTCACATACCAGGGGGCCCAAAATCGGCCTTGACCTTTGTCTTCCAAACACCTACCCACATACGAAATATCATTACAATCCATTCAGAGGTTCTAAAGTTATGCTGACCACAAATATGCGGACACACATAGACACACAGACACACACAGACACAGACACACCAAAAACTATACAGTCAAACCTGCCAAAGACGACCAACCCGGGGACCGGAAAAAAGCGGTCGATTTGGACAGGTGGTCGCTGAGAACAGTATCGACTTAAAACATGCCCGATGCAAAGTATAAATGGTTTCCGTTGTGTTTAATGGCAAATAGCAAGCACACTGCACGCACGCAAAGAAGCGAGGTCTTTAATGTCAAATACAACATGCACACTGTAAACTGTAAATTTAACCCCAAAATCCGACACAAACTGGCCGATTTCGGCACAAAATCGCGCTAGTTGTCATTCAAAAATCGATGAAAACCTCAATTTTGAAAATAATACGGTCGTTATGGGTCCCAATTTGGGCCGGTCGCGGTCGCCTTGGCCAGGTGGTCGTTGAGAAAAGGTCGGTTAATGCTTGCGTCAATGGGAAAATAAATCGGGACCGAGAAAAAGCGGTCGAAATGGCCAGGTGGTCGCTGAGAAGAGGTGGTGGCTCGGGCAGGTTTGACTGTACCTCTATTTTTCATGGAGGTAATAACGAAAACAATCAAGGGAAAACAAAGCAGGTTGATCACAAAAATCATGGCAATTAATCTCAGAACAAAATTTAGCAGCTTTTTAGTTTTGATCTAAGAGATTCCATATATGTACATTAACTACCTTTTCCTGAGAACGATTTAAGAGATAATCTAAGGCATTGAATTTTCCTTACAGGATCCGACGGATCTGGAGGATCCGGAGCCACTATTATTAACAACTATACTTCAGTGAACGTCAAGGTCGGTCTTGGACTGGGCATACCCCTTGGTCTCCTGGTCCTCGCCATCCTTATCTATGTTGTCAAGAAAAAAATTGGCTAGGGTGTCGTCCCAAATGCATTGTTTGGCTCTATGGTTATGTCATAGTGTTCTTCAAAAGCATCAACGTGCATGCATTTCATGACTTTTGAGTAGATTTAGTCGATGGCGTTGTGTGCTTTTGAGTTTTTTTGTAGATGATATATGATGCTGAAGCCAACAGATTCTTGACAAATATTCTGTCCTTGAAAACATGCTTCTGCTTTGTGCAAATATCCTATTATGCAGGCTGTACAAAATTTCGTCTAATGTTATCTAGATCTCGGTCATTCGAAGTATATTTGTCGTCAAGAGCAAACTTTAGACATCAATATTTATTGATATATGCCTGTTTGTGTACAAATTGAGTACTATTGACTATACATCAGGTATTTTCTGAAACCATCCGATGCAATCGACAATTATTTATCCTTTCTTAGCTAAAACTACGTAGTCAAACAGCATAAGACAGTTGCAATGAAATTCAATGAACATGTTAGGATATACTTTGTGTGTTTTTGCAATGCTCGCCTTATTGTCATATGATGTAAATCTATAACCTTGTCGTATTTGGGGTTTGTTAACCACAAAGAGTTGTTGTGGGGAAAAAAGAAATACGTGATGTATGTAAATGTACAAAAAACGTGTGTAAATTGAACTTAGAAATGATGGGGGATAGAAAAGTATGTTCACAGTCATGCATACGAACATGGTTATTTTCTATTAGGTTAGCTTGGCATGTTTTTTTTAATGAAATATAACAATGATGATACAACGATGATATGACTTGCTCTGGATCTAGAAATTCCTAATTTTCATTAGGAGGAGGGGGGGGTCCAGCAGGGTGAACCCAGACAGTGCTGATGTCATGGCCCCATGATCACATATCTGCAACTATTTACTAGTTAACTCCACCATAATTGCTTCAACATCATCGTCGTTTTCACTATAATTATGAAATAGTCACACCTACAAACTTACAGACATATCTAAAATTTAGTTCTTTCTGCGTACCATAAACAAATGAGTCTAACTAGTGCGGCGGAGTAGGGACCTCTCTCCCAGGTCAAAACAAATGCTAAAAGACAGAGTCTCCCAACGGGATCTCTACCGGTCGGACCAGCGATTCTGCCAGATGGCACTCTGATCTCCACTTTGAAGAAGATGGATTACCGCTGTAAGACCAGGGCCCACATGTCCGACATGACACGCCCACAAAAATTGTGACGTCATATGAGCAGGCATATACTTTGAACCAATTGTGTCATAGGTAATCCCTCATGATTCCAGATGATGACACCTGTTCAAAGTACAGAATGACATAATGAACGGGTTGTTTAGTCACTTTCCGGATCCATTTCATTAAGCACGCATTTCCATTCAGACACACATTCACCTGAAGACATGAAACGACAAGAGTGTCTCTGGGCGCAAACCGCGCACCAGAATCTGGGTAAGTAACAATATTATCTTGTCAACT
>NC_049979.1:24898913-24901472 GCF_000003815.2 Branchiostoma floridae
TATGACCGTATTACGCTTTTCTGCACTATGTGGATATAATCACAGTAATTGAGAGCTCCCATTGGCTGAGGGGTAGTGGCCATGTTCTAACGCTTGCTTAAACTAACTATATTTCATATCTCTAGTGTAGTTTGAAATTCTATAAATGATTTACAAATAAAGCAGGAATAAGCACATAAACTCATGTTGCCTTAGCTGCTCCTGACATACCTTCTTCCTCGGTGAGATCCTGTCCCAGACAGTTCAGCACCTGTCTGAGGTCGGACGCGCTGATGTAGCCGTTTCCGGCCTTGTCAAACAACTTAAAGGCCTCTCGTAGCTCTTTCTCCTCGTCCTCAGGGATCCCCTCGTCCCCCTTCACAATTTTCGACATTATCGCGACGAATTCGTCGAAGTCAATAGTGCCGTTTCCTGAAAAGAAGGCATAATCAATCTTAGATGACATCTTTAGGCGTGTACTTCTGTTAACAGCATAACTCGAGAAGCCTTGGATGGATCCGGATGATATTTGGTAGGTGGGTAGGGGTCGTGAATACGAAGGTCAAGTTCGATAGCGGTTTGCTAAGGTACTGCAGCGGAACTTCCATCATGATATCTCGTGTTATGGAAATGCTGTGGCTGTGATTTTGAGTGGTAGATAGCCCTTGGGACAGAGAGTAAGTGTAAATGCTATGAGTGCTATGTGTTTGGACTCCCTAGCGGCTTTCTTGGAACTGCAGGCGCCTATTTCCTGTCAAACAAGAATAACTCGAGAACTCGTCATGATTTTTGGTATGTGGTTAGCTTAAGTGATGACTTACATAATGTCATATTGATTATGCAAATCTACAGCTAATTTGCATAATTAATGAGGAAAGTTTTTAAATCCACTGCATTCCATGATAGGACTTTCAAACTTGTCACATATGTAGCTGAGATAGAGAGAAATGCCAATTTGCATATAAACTATGCAAATGATGACCTAATTTACATAATCAATGGGAAATATTTGATTAGAATTACTGGGATACATGAAAGGGCATAGACACAAGTACACTATGGAAGTACAAAAATGGAAGAAGTTACCTTGCACGGAAACAAAGAAGGTGAGAGATGAAAAGATGGAATTCGAAGTACAAAAAGTTAAGACGCACAAAGTGGGAGTGAGGGAGGGAAAGGAAAAAATGTGAAAAGTAGTTAAAGTAAACAGACTCTGAGAGGCATATAAATAAAAAGCATTAGATTCTCCCGTTACAAAAATTGTATCTCTACTCCACCTTTGTAGGGTTGCCCTGAAACCTGAAAGATTCTCAAGTCTCAGGGGACTGGTTCTTGCCAGAGATCTTTCATATCTATGGTCATAATCATCGCGGGCTGCTTGCCCGGACCAGGTCGGTATTGTCCGCACCAAACCTAATGATCTTGGGCCTCCTAGTAAGTCATTTGCATAACATTTACAAAATTTCAAGGAGGTATGAGGTCGCCGAATTCTAGTTGATAATAGTTTGTGTGACCTTATCAAATAACATATAAAATAAAATGTACATCATTCTACATAACAAACCTGGTTTATTTTGCGAAGGTATGTGTTCGTGGAACTCATTTGTCTTAATTTGCCTCACTGATTTTTCGGCTCAAAGAACTCGTAAGTAAGTATCAACAAGCCCCTCGTTAAGCTCCCATACCGATGGTACGTCTGAAGCACAACTCAAAGGCAATGTTATATCGACCTGAACTTGCAGTCCACGGAACAAGCTGAAGATATTGATTGGTTCTGTCGGTACAGGGTTTATGTCTCTACGGTCGAGATGGCAAAAATCTTTGTATCGATTGAAAGTTTTTGGATCGTTCATCACTTGGTAGGGAACCCGTCGCAAGTAATTTGTCGTCGTCTGCAACGGTTATTGTTGACGTTGGCGCTTTTTATGTACGATCTATTTGTACGGATGCGGTTTCCAGAACAGCTGGGGCTTTTTATATGTAAAGATTTGGTATTAAAAGAATCTCGACAGTTTCAATGGCAATAAGAAATGCTTTTGATTATAAAATACACTGTGGGCAATTAGGTTATCAATACCATGTACAAGCACTCAAATTAAGTCAAACAATGCATGTTGTGATATTTTACTAAAGGTGCGTCTTGCAATTGGTTTTGTCCCAGGTCAAGAATAGCTATGCACCGCCACACTGTTTCTATGGAAGACTTTAAAGGTACCGCGATATTTTGAGTTAATCCGCCGGTTTCAAGATCGAAGAAATTTCTGGTCGCCATATTAGATTAGTGTTAGGAGTCTGCATGGAGAAGTTTTCGATACCTTCTTCAGTCCACAGGCGACAGTAAGGTCAAACTGTGGATGTTGTAATTAATTATAAGTGGCTCATAGTTTATAGCATAGCACAATTCCATTGTTGTCAACTTATGATACATCTATACTACGTTTACTATCCATCAAATTGCTTCGATCTTGAAACCGAATAACTCGAGATAACTGGTAAATAGTTAGGACTTGCTGCGTTTTTCTTACTTATACATGTATAACAATGTATCAAGAGTGCCACACAAGGCTGTTGTCCCGTGTA
>NC_049979.1:24901958-24905980 GCF_000003815.2 Branchiostoma floridae
TGCATTATGACAATAACGAATTCTTCCGCCATTTTTGTTTTGCGAGCAAGAGGTCACTGTGGGTCACGCACGCACCGCGATGGAATCCTGCGCCGCGTTTGTCCCGCAATACTCTGAACAAATGTCTAAAGACAACCTTTGCCCACAACGATAAAAATCGCACGACTATATAGGTGTTGTCTGTCCTTCATGTATTTGAACGTAGGTAGTAATACCTTTGAGACAAAGGCTCATAAATATAGCTGAAGGAATTTTATTTTGGTTGAATATTCCTTATTAAGAACAGTATAATCCTTTTTAAATATCAACCTCCTTGTACATACTGTTGTATTGTCAGTATAATGTATATATATATAATGCACCGTCCCTTGAATACAGCTAAGATTGGCATCGACTGGTGAAAAGGCAACGACCGTTTTCGAAATGGTATCGACCGTTATCTTAAGGGGCATTCCACTCTAAAAGTGAGTATTATAAGTCCTCAGAAAATAAATAATCATGCATGAATCAACTTTGTTTGGTCAAATTCAGCACAAATTGAAGCCTAAATGCGGGGTAGCAAACGAGTTCTTGAATGCCCCTGATGACCCTTCCAATTGTGCACCGGTGGGTGAGGACGTGACTCTGACCATGGGAACAGGACGGTACATTTCAATACTATGATGTTTTACGATCACTGTGTAGACTGTGTGTGTGCACTAACGTCATCGGAACTGCCAGCCAACACGTTTCAATTATATTGAAGTTTTTCAACTGTCATACAACACAAATTATTCTCACCTCGAATTTTCAGTCGCACTTCCGTCGACCTTCTTCAGGAGTGACGATTCAGTTACTCTGATCACGTGGCTATTAATATTTGTCCATGTATAAAAGCAGAATGGTCTATAAAAGGTGACCAAATTTCTGTATTCCAAGAGGCTTCAAACATTTTTTTGACATCGGTCATTAAAGCAGTTTTAGCGCCGCCATTTTACGTTGACCTACTTTCAGCTTCTTATGCTTAAGTGGCTATTAACTTAACTCCTTATCTCAAGATAAGACAGTCTTCAAACTTTTTTGTCTCTCTCTAAATGTGTAATTTGCCCTCGACTGCTTTATCAAGCTTTTCCCCACAACTGTTAGCGAGAAAGTGTGACAGAAGTCGCAGAATCATATACGGCGCAGTGCCGTGATTAGAAGCGGGTCCATATGGGGGTACTTGGATTTAGGAAAGGATTATTGTCGAAAAAACAAATGAGGTAACTTTGCGAAAAGTCGGGTGCATTTGTATCCCCAAAAATATTATCTATCAGAACATAACACTCGCCTCTGGAGTGGAATGCCCCTTTAAAGACAGACAATGGCTGTTTATACCCCCCTCACATTATATACGATCTTCGGACGTTCTTCGCGATCGCAGGAAGGTCGGCTGATTTTAAGATCTTAAGATGGTCTTGCGTATTTTTCGCCTCAAAACTGTCCCACTCACATATACGCGAGGCTCGTGAGATCGACGGTGAATAAATCTATGATAATAAACCTCCCATGACCTCTTGCACGCGGACAAGGTAACACAAAACGTTCCTAAAAAAAGGCAAGAGATCAATAAATGTTGCTTATTTTGTTGTCGTAATCTTTTTAACCAATGAATGGAATGCGCGAGCATAATAGAAATGACGCAAGAAAAGAAAGTGTGTCACAAAGCCAGCCTACATACTGCCACAGCGGCCACAATGTTAGAATTACCCTCACATTCCCAGAAATTCAATATTTGTAAACAAACGGAAGTCGGGCGAACGTCGCCCGAACGTTGCCCAACTGACGGGCGTTCGCCATCCGATTTGCGCTCGATGATTAATAACTATGTCTTTGCTCGTCTATCGGTCTTCAATCGTTGGATTGACGCAAGACTATTGACCGATACCCTTGCAAGGTACGCACGATTTGTACGCACAATCTGCGACTCGGTAACGAGCTGTGCGATTTTGGAGATTTCCTTCGACTAGTCGCATATGTTAAGAACATGTTTCGCTGCACCGCGACCGTCGTAAGACACCTGAAAACTGCCGGCGATCCCTAAAAATCGCAAGATGATCGTGAGAACACCGGACGTCTTACTCACGAAAATGTCAATCAGAGTTCGTAAACTAGTCTTCCGATCGAATCGCGCCTATTGTGAGGGGGGTATTACGACACGGCATTTGCTTCGTCGAGTGTCTTCATCCGGGGTATCTTCTTTCTGGAGAAACGGGGCAATCCAATTTCGTTGAAGGCGCCAGGAACTAATATTATCTGGCTTGTATACTCAGCCGAAACTGCCTGATACGATTTGCACAAATAACATTCTGCTGATAGTATCTTCAACTGGCGCATGGAATGGGCTTGGAGTCATTGATATTGCACCACGACTGTCTGCATTAAATTCTTACAAGACGACATGGGCTAATGAACTAGCACCTTATCGTGGATTTCTAGCCAAAACGCTGAAGGGTTGGACATAGGGCTGGGTACCGGTACAGAAAATTCAGGTCCAGGTCCGGTTCAGGTCCAACGGGTCAGGTCCAGGTCCGGACCTGAACCTGGACCTGATGCAGTATCACTCATACCAATGGTCAATTTCACTACAAAGAGATCTGTATGGTGGAGTATTAGACTTACACTGGCGTTTTAAGGTCCTTCAACGCTAAATGCACATGTACGATTGGCTGTTAAAATTGGTAGAAATTACTATAAACTCTACTCTACTTCACTCTTGTTATTTTCTTCCACCTGCAAGCGCCAAAACGTGTGAATGCGTGATAAAATAATCTGTTATTTTTTTAATCGGTCCAACATCCGGTCCACCAAATTTTTTCAGATCCGGTTTTTCTGGACCGGTCCAATAAGAAAAACCGGTTTTGTACCGGTACGCTGTACCGATACCCAGCCCTAGTTGGACAGGTTAACTTCATTTGAACCTTTTCTCGTGATTTGTGGAGTTTGCTCCGGATCATCATCACATGCTCATCAGACATCACTGCAGATAGTACTTCTGACGACAGGAAGAAACACGATCAACATGCTTCAGAATAAAATGGAGATGCACAAAACTACTCATTCGTCCCTTATGACCGTCCAAGATTAAGTCGTCTTTGATCCATCTATGAATCAATCCATGCATTGATGACATTGTCGGAGGGAGAGATTTCAACACAAGGAATTCCTCCTTTCATCCAAACCCTTGACCAAGAGAGCTTAATACTGCCTATATAATACTTTCACGGTATTATATACCGGTGTGCAATGGTGCAATATATATTATGCTGTGGGATTCCGTGGCGCAATCGGCAGCGTGTTGGGCCCAAGAGGTCCCCAGTTCGAATTCTGCCGTGTCGCCGATCTTGTGCCCGTAGGAAAGGCACTTTCTACCCTTCACTAGGTTGAGAATGAGTACCTAGCTTCGGCTAGGCCCGTCCCTCGGATAGGACGTTAAATGCAAGCCCCGTGTTTAGGGAGAGCCACACCACAGGCACGTTAAAGAACCCACCACACCTTTCGAAAAAGAGAAAGGGCATGCCCCGGTGTGCAATGGTGCAAATCCTTCTGTCGTTGATAATTCACTTCAAATCACCCAGATGGAAGCCTGGCGAACCTCCGTCTCGCATCAGCCATACGTGGATTTACACCATTCACTCGGACGGGAGACCTGGCATTCCCGTCTTGTAATCAGCTAACGAAAGGGTATGTCACCCCGTAAGGCCACAAGAATAGTACGATTTACTGCGATGGAGGTTTTATGTGCGGTATAAGCGCAGTACGTCATAAGTCGGAGAAGAATCGGAAGCAATGGTTTAAATATATGAAGCCGTGGTCACAATAATCGTAGTGCATCGTACGATGAGGTCATAAGAGCGTACCTGCGTCAATCGCAGGTAAATCATAGTAAATCGGGGAGCCTCCTATGACAGAAATAGAGCTGAAGTGTATTTTGAACATGTTCAAAGTTTCTCATCTCTCGCCGGTCTCGGTTCAGTTTACCATAACCATAACCATGGGGACAA
>NC_049979.1:24906080-24916255 GCF_000003815.2 Branchiostoma floridae
TAGTATTCCTAATTCAATACTTCCATCTTGTCATCGTATTATACCCATTTCCCATTAACTAAAAACGTCATCAAAACAAATTCCCTGGGGAATGTTAAGATAATACTACTACACATGCGTGGAAAAATTCCACACATGCCTGGGGAAAATTCGACACATGCCTATGAAATTCTGGGAATTCTTGTCAAATGGGCGCACACTATAATTAGGCTCGCCCCTGAGGCGTCGCCAAAAAAACTAACTTCGTATGAGTGACGGCGGGGCTTAGTCTTAACGTTACAACTTTCATTTCACATATCTGCTTGGAGACTACTTTTCACACATTTCATTTTGGGTTTGTAGCATGACTTATGAGAGAATTCCGAGCATCATAAGAAAACTTTACAATCTTCCGCGTTCGTCCCAACATCTTCTTGAAGATTGAGTGAACGTCATTTGTGCCACGCGTCCCGCACATGCGCACTGAGGTCAACCATCATGGCTGCTTCCATACGAGAAAAACAGACAGGTGGGTCTAAAAATACAAGAAACTTGGTCCCTAGTTTAGTTTCTTGAATGATTAAGGGCTGTGTGATAATAGTGATATGTTTGCGCATATCTATGTTCTATTTTGGGCAATTTTGAGCCTTTTGAACAACAAGAAAACACCCGTGTTTGTGGCTTGATGAACATGTAAAACTCCGGAGGTTAACGGCAGGCTCTTAACGGGGGGCCGCCCTAAGACGGTACGGATTTTTTGCTGATCTTATTATCCATAAGTACACCGTGTTTTTTGCCACTGACTATGCTGATTACAAAGGTAAATAAACCAAGTCCATGCACACAGCTTTAATTTGCATTCCGAGTATACTTTAACATATTTACTTCATAATTTTTTTAAGAGCAGAATTCTAACAGTAATGTTGACAGTGCTGAATCACTGCGGTCACCGGCCTCTGCGTATTGGCGGCTCGTGTCGCTAACTATACGAACTCATCCAAGCAGTCACACAACTGCCATGATACACATAAATAAATCTCCATAAAACACTATGAATATGGGTCTTCAAATGTTTGTTGAGTAGAAAAGCAACCAAAAGGAAGCGACATAAACATTGCCGCCATTGTACTCCCAAGAGTGTGTGGCTGTGAAGGTGGCAGACTAGAGAACGCTCCAAAGATTTATTTGACTGTAACAAATGATTCGTGCTGTCTATGAAAATAAGACTTGACAGAGAGATGTAGATGATATTTTCATATAATCAGACAGAGTTTTGTTGATGTTGGCGGTGTCGTTTTTTCGTAATGGTTTTTTTTAGTCGGGCATTCACAATCAGTGCATTCAGCCCATTGCCCGTAAAACATCAGCTGGATTGTTCTAGGTACAGCCTCCTCCATGTGAGACAAGAAGTACATACAGTCACGATTTTACTGTCAAAAGAAAGCTAAAATATCATACTATTAATTTTTTTCTGTGTACTTAGATTTACCACTTACTTCTGAAGAGAGCAAAAAGCGTACCGAGTTAGGCACACTGTCCAGCGTAGCACAAAATTGGAAGGTTACATACACGAAATTGTCTCTCAGTGTTTGCCGCTTGTAACACGCAGCGTGAAAGGTTCATGAACCACATGAATGCATTTCTTATTCAAGTATGTTGTTCAAATCTATGAGTAAAAAATTCAGTCATCAAAATTTGACCACTCTCAGGCAACTAGCGATGGAGCGCCATGAGTTTGAGCGCAAGAAAAAGCGTACCGTGTTGGGGCACCTCCCGTTATATTATAAACCAAAACAAGAAATGCTTTTAAAAAAAGCTGGCAACGCAGCCTGAAATGATGATGATGAGAATAAAATTGTGGGAGAGGGTAGTTTGTGAATGACTGGATAATGCAGTGTTGTATGCTTAAATAGTTTCTTAAGAGTTTCTGGTAAAATATACTTATCTTCAGTAACGTTGTGATATCGTATACAGTGTAAATGAGTGGAAAAAATGTAGCTTTATTCTGAAATCAGTACGGTAGTTTGAGACAGTTTTTATAGAGCACACTACTTAATGTTCAATATAAACGAAATTTCTAAGTCAGCTTAGTTCTACATGTAAGTTATCTGATTGTACGGGACAATCTTGATACAGTAGATGTCCTGAAACAAAAAAAAATTCAATCAGCAGAAATAACATAACAACTTAACCTGGATGTCTAAACCAAGCATAAGTATGTGGTTAATCTAATGTGGGGTAGGAGCCGTATGGCATGGCCTTGATTCCATGCGATATACTGGCACTAAATAAGCTGGATATACACAGTGAGATGCTGGTAATAATTCAAAGGTGAAGGCCCATACTATAAACAATTTGCTTCCAGACAATAGTTGTCCAGAATTTTTTTTTGTTTTGTCTTCGCTTTCAACTTCCACATATTACCCACTATGAATATTGCTGTGTATGCACAATCTCATCCATGAATTGGCTTAGCATTTTGTAAACAGCTACAGGCAACCATTTGTAATGCAAAATGTCATGCCATGGAGTACCCCATCCCCCACTAAAACCCCATTCACACTCAGAAAAACGATTCGGATAAAACATTTATCCGAATAAAAAAAATTCTATCCGATCCAAAATTGCATTCACACTCGTCTTCGGCAATCCGATTTGTGCGCCCTCAGTCTTATCCGAATGAAACATTATGTTGAGGTCAAAGGGTAGCGTCATTTCTTACAGCTCAAAATGGCGGGAATCCACCAACTTTTGATGCTGTTGTTCCTCTGGAGAATGTTCTGTAGTCGTAGAAGGGAACGCAATCGACGACCTTTGATCTCGAGAAGGTTTCACCGACAAAATCTTCTGCATATTGGGATAGCTGTAGTACAGCTCAGATGTACGCCACCAGAGCGACAGACAGAACGATCTGGGAGCGGGAGCCATGATTGGTGGAACAACATTAATATTGTGCTTTGAACATTTTCAGACTCGGACTGGCAGAAAAACTTCTAATTGAGCAAACTCACCTTTGATAAGTTGCATCCTATCCACTTAAAGTGAATCCTATCCACTTGCGCGTTCACACTGCCGAATCGTACGAATCGAGACTCCCCGCGGCGCAGTTTTATCCACTTCCCGAAGTTCTATCTACCTCCCCGAGGTGGATCGCGAGGGATTCGAATCGATGAAATCCAAGTGATTTGGGAGCGTTCATACTGCTAAGTTTTATTCGGATCGGGTAGTTTTATTCGGATAACATGTTCTATTCGAATAGTTTTTCTGAGTGTGAATGGGGTATAAATATTTCTTAAAATAAGATTTATTACTTGCCATGCATCATCTTCTTAGCAATATAGGAAACTTTGCTGTACTATATAATGCACCAACTTCATAAACTCCGGTGTGACACCTGCATGTTTGTCAAGTGCTATTATAACACATCAAATTTTATTCATGGGTATATTCATTCATTCGTTTGGTTGACAGGTATATCTCCGAAGCAAGGCTATATAGAGCTGTTATGTCAAGTTGAGCATTTATAACGAGTGTCCGAACTAAAAGTAACATGTAAAGAAGCACATAATTGGGGACAGTGCTCAATCCTAGCAGAGAGCGAGAAGAAAGGCAACAAAGCACCAGCATAAAAACTATGTACATAGCAGCGGTTCCATAGCAGCTTGTAGTTAATAGATACAAATTTAACAACGGTTCTGGTGCTGTTCCACAACTTGCACAAAATATCTCTAAATAATTAGATCACTCACGATGCATTTATTAAATATAAGTCTGAACGGACCGCTCTTCGCCCCCCTCCCCCTCCTAAACGTAACAAAGACTGAGAAATCTTTCTTCCTTCTACTTTGCTACAAGATAACTAATAGCCACATCATTGTCCTGGGTATTTCATCGTCGAAATAAACATCCCAACTTTTCGGATGCCGTTTAGATTGTATTGAAATCAAATGGATTTGATCCCACGTACCACCGTGTTCTTCTTGGTTATCTCCTGCCTGGAATGGGGGAAAAAGCGCCCTCAAGCGATCCATTGCAGCATCTCTGCAGCATGTCCATCCGGACGTTTCCCTAGCAGTGTCTCAACATCACAGTCATTTCAATAGCACCGCGCCTTCGGCTGCGTTGCAAAAAATCATTCTACTTCTCTGCATGTAAAATTTGTAACGTATGCGCCATCTCCAAAATATGAGATTGGCATAGCAAATATACAAAAGTAGCGGTCTCCTCTCTCAGAAACACAAAACTACCGAGGTCACGGGTAAATTTCTCATCACTCGGTATCCAGTGATGAAGTCACTCAGCTTCAGCACTGGAAACCCTCCAGTCAGCACTGGAAACCGAGTGCTGAAACTACAATTGGCACTGAATTTCCAGTACTAGTAGTTTTCTACCTCAAACTAACATATTGTTTGTAAAAAAAAACACAAGTGAGCTTGTGACCACACACAGATAGAGTAGGTGATAGACTGATAGTTGTCTAACGTTACCCCTAACGGCTTATTGTTTGTAAGAAAAAGAAAATTATGTGTTGTCCACCTGTAATCATAACTACCTATTGTTTGTATAGTTGATAGTGTCTACCCATAGTGTCAATCTTCGCTAAGATAAGGCCTCATGGGGCTCTAATAAGTTATTTTTCTAATATTGATAACAGATAATATTGGCACATGCTACACATGTTCATTAGGCTTCAACTTAGGGTAAATTTGACCAAATATGTTGTTGTTGTTGACCAAATAAACTTCAAGCATAACTATCTATTCTCTGAGAAATTATAATACCTGCTTCTGGAGTGAAATGCTCTGTTAACCAGACATAAATCATGCAAATAAGGGTGGTATTACATTTTTAATAGGAAATGCCACAGTGGCTTTCTTTCATACTTTGATTGAACATTTAACCAAGGTCCTTTCTTTCCCCAGCTTCGCTGAAGCGTATGTTGAATCTCAACCTTGAGCCTTCTAGAAGTTCTGCAGTTGAACCAGTCTGGAAGGTCTGTAGTCAAAGTTTTTAGATAAAGGGAATGATGAAAATCCTGACATAGACCCAATACATATAGTTAGAACAAACGTTATGCATTGTAAACGGGGCCATGTAAGTGGTTTATGTTAAATGCTGTTGCCAGATAGCACATGTTCAGGTTTGAAGAAAATTTGGCAGCTAATATTTGTGATGGAGTTTAGAATATACAAGTTCCAGAACACACAAATTTTAGATCATAGGGTGGTCACCTGTGCAATGGCAAACAGCCCCCAACTTATTATTCATTAATGACATTTTCATTACTGAATTCTGTGCTTGAATTTTGTTGTCATTTTCAGGTCCTTGTGTACGACCGTTTTGGCCAAGACATCATCTCACCTATCCTGTCAGTGCCAGAACTGAGGGATATGGGAGTCACCCTACATCTGTGAGTTCTAGACAAGCATGCAGTATTGTCAGGAATTGCTACATTTAAGCAAGCACCTAGTAGCCTGGGTACCATCCGGAAAGTAGTTCGCTCTGGCGTTCATTATATACTATATACAGTCGCTTCTAGCTCTGACATTCATTATACACTATATACAGTCGCTTCTCTGTGTTTCCGTCTGGGAACGCGGACCATCTTAACGTCTGGAATCGTCCAAATTCGGACGCAGGCGTTCATTGGTCCCTACACATGATCGAATTATGGCATGGGTTCAAGCGATTGTTCGAACAGGCGTTCCAACACTGGTTAAGCCCTCCGTCCGCTTGCGGGAGGGCCTGTTGTCATCGAACGTGAGCTCTAGAACCAATTCCTTACTTCGCTCATTAACTGACATAACCACCAAACGGTTTGAATGTGCAAGTCTACAGACGGATAGCAGAAGCAAACATAGGAGTGAACTACTATCCGGATGGTACCCAGCCTAAGCACCTAGCATAACTACATGTAGATCTTCCAATAAATTTTCTGATATCTGCGGTAAGAGGATGAAAATGTTGTTAGGAATACCTTAACAGTATACTACTATAGATTTACTATTCCAAAGCAGATTTATGTTGAGTTGATACGACTGTGAGCTTTGTCCTTTTTCCACATCAAAACATTAAAAACAGTAAACTGCACACAACCCTCTCAATTTGCAGATAAAAGATTTTTTTTGTCTCTCATGTCACCTTTCTCAAGTTAATAAACCTCCAGCCTGTGCCAGTCATATCCTGAGCAGAAGTGTGACATCAGCAACAGGTCAAAGGTCCCCAGCAGTCTGTATCGGCCCCCGTCTCTGTTGAGGGATGGTTGATAGGCTCTGATGTAGATGGCTTCTTTAACTCGTCACATGAAATAATCCAGGCCTGTTCAGTGTCCAGAACTCCCAGCACATTAAGACCAGTCAATGTGAATCATCCTCCTACGCAGGGACATCCAACAGCCAAACTGCCTGTCTGGATGTACCCTGCTCTTTTAGCCGTCACTCTTAGTTCCTGTGGACGTCCCCCCAAAACCAGCTGTCAGCAAATCAGAGAATAGGCTTTCCGTTTTCAAAAGGGGTCTCGCATATATAAGGGAAAGCTTATTAATATTTATAAGCAGGGCGGTCAGGAACTACGGGTGACGGTTGAAAGAGCAGAGTACATCCAGACAGGTGGTTTGGCTGTTGGATGTCCCTGCGTAGGAGGATGATGTGAATGTGCTGGGAGACTTCTGAGGTGGTGAAATCTTTGACCTGTTGCTGATGTCACACTTTTGTTCAGCTTATGTGACAAAGGCTTTGGGTTATATCAATTTGGAAGGTTGTTGGTATGTGCTTTACAAAATTGTGTATGGAAATAACATGATGTAAAATGTTTCCTCATGATATGTTGATTGTAATTTGTGCAGAACACTCATTTTGCAATACTTGAAAAGAAATATTGCCTTGTGTATAATTTTTTTTTTACTTCATGTTGGAACTTGGAATTGAACTTGTTTCACTTGTTGCTTTCAGGCTTCTCCATTCTGACCGTGATCCCATCCCAGATGTCCCAGCTGTGTACTTTGTCATGCCATCGGAAGAGAATGTACAAAGGATATGTCAGGTACAATGATAAAAATTTGGAACAGACTTACTCTCATGTCCCAAATAAACGTACCGGGAAGTTTATTTTTTTTCAGCCTCAAAATCCACCCGGTACGTTCTTATTTTGGACGGTACGTTTATTTTTTTTCTGAAAATTGGGGCTTTGCTAAGCCAGGACCCTCAAAGTATTGAAAGTTTTGGAGGGTTCTGCCCATATTTCCGCGGTATTTTGCTCAAAATTCACTATTTTTTCCGGCGAAACGGCACGGATTTCCGTACTCAATCTCAATCTACGCTATGACGCTACGAAGTAAATGTTGTTATTGGGGAAAAATAACACACCACACTGATTTTTTGAAATACAGTGGAAGCCGCTTAATTGCACACCCAATTTGCCAGCGAATTTTGTGCAATTATCCGGCGTGTGCGAGTTGGTCATTTGGACCGCATCACCACGGGCGGGGGGGCCGAGAGGTGGTATGGGAGGTAGTACAACGCACAGTTTATTTACGTGCCACAGTAGTGCTGTACCTGTTGTGCTCCGGACGTCATATACATGTCTTCACGAAACATCGTTCTGCAATGCACTTGAAATCAAAACTAAAAGTAAGTTCATCATCATTACTGTATACGTTATCTAGCTTCCTTATCACGAAACTAAAGCACTGCATGCGCACCGCCGAAGGCGAGTGTTATGTCAGTCTGTAGGCCCCGAGTCGCTGTGTTGTTTCCGACTGGCTGCCAAGAACATACATTTTGTAAAACCACTGCATAAGTATTTCCCCGCGACCCTAATTACGTAATTAGACAATGGACAGATAGAGAACATTTGTTATTGAGTACTGTATGTCAAAGCAAGTTGTCTGCCAAATCGTAATGCCGGCTTTTGACGACCTTTCAAGCGGGCGGGCGTCTCTTCATGGTGCTGACCCCACAATATCTCTTTCTTTTGATCCCAATAACAATTTCATACATGTTGTCAGTAAAGCGACTTCACAAAGGCCATTATCAGCTTATTTGTACCGTGTCTGACGATTTTAACACGCATTTTCAGTCAATTTGCCGACGATGTTTGACAAATTGTCGTGCAATTATCCGGCATTGGTGATTTTTTGTTGTGCAGATAAGCGAAGTCACTAACAATTGAATGAATGGGAGACGGTTTGGGATTTAGGGATTCCGTGCAATTATCCGAAGTGTGCGTTTATCCGAGGTGCAATTAACTGGCTTCCACTGTACAATTTTTAGATAAATAACTTTTAGAAGTAGTTTACAGTCTCTGTTTACATCGCAAACCAGCACCTTGCACGAGGATTTTCCGGTCTTGTGGTTCCATGCACTTTCGGCAGCGAGGCAGAAGAGTGATTCGTTCACATAATCATACTCATAATCATAATCATATAATACTGGACGTAAAAACTATAACTTCGCTTCCCTTGTGATATGAGTTTTGAGGCCGCAAATTTTCCAAAACGGCAGGAATTCGTCGGTGAAACAGCTCCAAACTTGATCCGAACCGATCCAAACATGGCCGCCATATCGCACGCGGTGACAGTAAAACTAGCACCTCATTTGTATGAAGATTCCGATTTTTAAAATGATGCCGTAAATGCGTGAAAAAAATATCATATTTGGGTTGATATTTGACACAGAAGGCCATTTATATTTTCAAAGTGTTGATTTATAAAAAAATAGCCGTAAGATTTTCTAAATTTAGTGGTTTCTAGTGTCAAAATATAATTTGTAACATGCGTATCTGCGTCCTAAATGCTGAACTACTTTTACAGACAAGTTCTCACAAAAACTTTGTTTTTTCAAGGAAGTTGCTGGTTTTCGACACTATCGAACAGGTGTTTATAAACAAAACCCTATTTTGTTCGTTTTGGTGGTGTTAATATGTTTTAATTAAAGGTTATGTCTCAAGAAAATATGATTAAGTACTAGCAGCTATCTAATGGTTTTAATGATATGCCAGTAATTATAAGTTATAACTTATAATTACTTGCTTCAAGTTCCAAGTAGGAAATGCATGTATCATGTAAATTTTCACTTGTTCAATTTGAGAGCACCGATGGCCCATGGTTAGGGGTCATAGCAGGGAACCTATGTCAAATTTTTCAACATTAGGAATAGTAAAAAAAATTATCTTTTTATTTACCTTTTAGGCCACACCAATTTAATTTCTTGGTTCACGGATTTTTTCATAAAAAATATGGAGCGAGAGGGCGAAATGAAAATAAAAATAAAAATTGTAAAATGGTTGGGGTAAAGGTAACGGCTAATCCTAAACATAAAGAAAAAAAGTTTTCAGCTTGAAAAAAGTACAAAAACACTATTTTTGTACAGTAACAGCACCTGTACCCACACTGTAAGGAGCTTATAATATAAAGGCCAATTTGCTACACCAGAAAGTTGGTGAATGGTTTCATTAATGGTGAAAATTTGCTGAGTGGTAATTTTTATTTTTATTTTTTTTCCCAAAAAATAGGAGCGAGCGAATCCGTGAACCAAGAAATTAAATCGGTGTGGCCTTATTACAAAATGGAGAAAATATTATAATTCGAACAAGATATCTATAGTTCTTCAGCTCATTATCTATACATAGGCATAAATAATCAAAAAGTACCTACCTGCTTATCATCTTCTTTTCTTTGGACAGAAGTAACATGGTCACAGTTTACATCAGCCTTGTCACGAACTTTTAGAGTAGGGGCTAATATATGAAACTAGCAGGCAAGGTGCCTAGCCGCTTGCGGCGAGCCACGAAGTGGCGAGCGGGGGGTAGGTATGGGAGGGGGGTGTAGGGGGGTCTGGGGGGCCTCCCCCTGTCCTGTAGGGGGGTCTGGGGGGCCTCCCCCTGGGAAAATTTTTAAATTTAGATCCCTAAATATGGTTTGGGGGTGTATTTTGGGTAACTTTTATTGTTATCTTTAAACTTTGAATTGACAAAAAATCCTGAATTTCAAAAAAATTCGGCATAGGTTCCTCGCTATGACCTCTAACTGGGGGCCAACTATCAGAAAACTGCCAGAGGTTTATCAAAACAAATTGCTGGGGGATTTTGTAGCGGAGAGCACTGGACTTAAACTTTTATTTTTTGAAATTCTACCCCAAAGTAGCCGGCTGAAAAAATGTAAGTAGGCGGCTAAAATCGCCGCCTGCTGCCTTGTTTTG
>NC_049979.1:24917724-24919147 GCF_000003815.2 Branchiostoma floridae
TCGCCACAAACCAGCTGTCAGCGAATCAGAGAATAGGCTTTCGTGGCCTTTTGTAACCACTTACTTTACGGTAACTTTAGTCTAACACTATATTGTAGAAAGGTAAAGACAGCTCGACTAGATTCTGGTCCAGGCAAAGTACATTTATTGACTAATTGAGGCACAACAATACAACAATATGGGTACAACAGGAACAATCAGTGCACTGAGGAATCCCTAAACGTGAGCCGTCGTGACAAGGTTACATAGAGTCGGACATTGCGTTGTGTTTTGTTTACCAGCCTTGCCTTTTTGCAGGTGTTTGATCAGTACCTCAACTTTATTACACTGGAGGATGATATGTTCACACTCAGGCACTCCCAGAACAGAGAGGCCATCTCATACTATGGTAAGTACTTTCCCCAGGGTGCCTAAGCATTTGCACAAATTTTATGGCATTCACGTGCACCATGAATTTGAATTTATCCACTTCAAACAGCATGTGTGGCGCGTGGAAAAAGGGTGTGTATTTTTTTCTCCTTTTTACGTTTCAGTCCTACAAATTTTTCACCCCGGAGTTATTTTTGTACCCTAACTGCATGTTGTTGGGCCTTGTCAGACACATTGTATTCAGCCATAGGATAAGGTTGCTTATTCTATTGAGTAGTGGGTACTTGGGAGTTTAGTAGGGTACTGAATGTTTTTTTATGCTCGCAGGACTAGTGGATACTTTACTTTAATCTTACTCCTTTAATCTTTATAACAGGATTTTCAACTTCTCGTGTGTCACAAACTATTATTTGTTTTCTTGTTTCAGCTATTAACAAAGGGGACGTACAGGACTTGGAAATGGAAGCTTCCATGGATGCTATTGTTGACAGCCTATTCTCAGTATTTGTAACATTAGGTTTGTGTAGATTTTATATGTTTGTTTGACTGATTTATTTAATATATATACTGTAACAGTGGGATTCAAGTACCGCCTACCGTCCTTGCCAAGGAGTTCTGAGCTTTTGTGGCGACATCGATAGCGGGCTTGATTTTAATTTGGGAGCTTAGCTGCCCGGGTTCGGCGCGATAGGTCATGGGTTCGAATCCCAGGAGCGAGCTTGGGTAAAAACTGTTCTACTCGCCTCTAGTGTTTCAATACTGACTACATCAGTACCATTGGATACAAAACATGACATTTGGTATATTTGACAAATGTCAAAGGGGCTGTTTTCCTTAGTTATGATAAGAGTTTGCTAGTTAGATTTGAATGGTTTAGATGTGACAGGTCATTCCATGTAATATAACCATATACTGCCACATGCTTGTGTAGCTGGTAAATTGCACTGAAGGCTGAACATTAGATCCAGAAACATTGCTTTAGAATTTTACAACTGAGTAAGAAAAATATATGTTTGATATCCGCCCGCCACTGGGTTAGCATGACTTTTGATTA
>NC_049979.1:24919505-24931191 GCF_000003815.2 Branchiostoma floridae
ATGTTATCAAAATTCACCGATTCAATCTAGCGATCCTCGTCACAATTGCTGCCTTGTTCTATTTTGCATGTAAATTTTTCAAATTGCACGTAAAATCTTTACAATTTTGCATGTAGCAAAAAAAGGTATTTCGATCCCTGTAAAAGTATTGTTCTGTTTGCATGTATACTCAGTCTGGAAAACTGACAGCCCTGAATTCCCTCCAGGCACAGTGCCCATCATCAGAAGTCCCAGGGGAAATGCTGCAGAGATGGTAGCAGAGAAACTGGACAAAAAACTGCGGGAGAATATCAGGGACTCCAGGAACAGTTTGTTCACTTCAGACAGCCTTCAGGCTGGTCAGTTCAGCTTCCAGAGGCCACTACTGGTCATCCTGGACAGGAACCTGGACTTAGCCACACCCCTGCACCACACATGGACATACCAGGCTCTGGCACATGATGTTTTGGTAAGACCTGGTCATGTTGGCTGTCCAGTAGGTTTATGAAATGAAATCGGGGATATTCATGGGACAGATTTGGACGTGATGACAGAAAAGGTCCTCATTTTACTTCATTTTACATTCCAATGGTACATGTACTGTCATACTGCTGAAAATCAGACAGCAAAAAACAAATATGGCCATGATTTAAAGGGGACTCTGCTCCAGAATACTGTTTTTCTGAGTAAAATTGTATTGACAACTTAACGTTACATTTGGACACGGCAGTAGTTCCATTATGCACTAACAATATTATTGTCATTATACACTACCAAATATTCTGATAACCACCTGAATGCCCTCCGCTGTAAATACATATGTTGTTCCCTCTTCTCACAAAGTAAGTGTGATGTTAAGAAAATTCTCTTTTTTTTAAATCTCCGATATTTTCCTGTTTTTTACATGCAACTCTATGTAAGTAAGGAGGTCTATCCCATGCTGCACTTCCAATGTACATCCCCAAAGCTTGTTGCCAATACATACATAGTAATGCATAGTGTTGTCTGTGTGCCTGCAGGACCTACAGTTGAACAGAGTCATGGTAGAAGAACCTGCAGGGGACAAGTCTCCACCAGGGGCGAGGCCCAAGAAGAAGGCCAAGAGTTATGACCTCAACTTCACTGACAAATTCTGGCAATCACACAAGGGAAGGTCAGTGTATACAGTCACACATTTACACTCCTACATCTTTTAACATTGGAGAGGTTCATCAGTCACGTATGAATACAGTTACTCCAATTTTCTTCAATCAATGACTGTTTTGTTAAGGTACGGTACAAATTTTCGATGTCTAACAGCACATCTTTGTCACGGGGAATGACCTCGTCTCAATCTCGCGAGAGAACACGAGACTAGGTCAGGCTTGCGTGGATCATCTGCCCCCTCCCCCCGCCTCCTTGCGGAGAAGGGGTAGGTAGGACTTGAGCAGCTCCCAACCCTCATTTTTAAAAATCTTTATTTTATTTCTGGGCACAAATCATGTTTTGGAATCTCTTAGATCACAAGTAGGCTCATGATGTTAGGAATGAATTTCAGAATTACTCAAGACAGTTAATGGTGAAGACCATACATTTGTCGCATACATTTTATGATCACCAAGATGTAAGGATCCAGGCCAGGGTTGGACAAGCTTTCTAAAATCCACTTGTCCTATCGGGCAAGTACATTAAAAATGTACTTGCCCGAACCAACTTTTCACTTGCCCGAAATTTAAATGACATTTTTCTATGTATTTTCACATTCATCAATGAAATTCTTTTGTTATTGGCTATATTGGTGCACTGGAAAACGAAATTTTAATGACTTTCACTCTTTAGACGGCATTTAAGTTACAATGTCCTCTAGATCTATCCATAGTGACACATAACAGAAGCAGTTTGGACTGCCTGGTTCACTTCAATAGTCAACTGTATGATTTGCCAATTAAGAAGATATGTTTCAACATCATGCTTTTTGTCATTTTCTACATAAGTATATAAGTAGATGACATTCACTTTGCCTGGTTTTGCATGTGATTTTTTTTTTACAATATATGCTTTAAACTCAGAAAAACTCTGACTTTTATTTATTGAAATGAACTGACTACATATGGGCACGTAAGAAAAATATTAAAAGTACACATAACGTTATCTTCTCTCACTGACAGTCAGACTCGGGTCAGTGAGAGAACTGCAAAGCTGGGAATTCTTCCTAGAACTGTAGGATCACCTTGATTTACTTCAATTAGGAAACAGTGTTTGTGCTTTTCTGACCATCTCTTGGGAAGAAATTGATGCTTTTCTGACCATCTCTTGGGAACAAGTTGACACGGACCATTGGTTAAAAGTTTCTACAGCTTGGGATATTTCACTAGCAGTAGCATGGGGCAACCAGTGTATTGAGAAGAAGAAGAAAATTCAAAATGAAAAAAAAAATTGCAATATACTTTATTTACATGTCTATTACATCTGTTGAAATCACAATAACAACAAAATATGTGTCAATTTTGGACTGTTCAGCAAGAAATCAACCACCCCTCAGAAAAGTTCTACCCATATCATAGTACACTCTTCCGATGACCTACATGCCCCCAGCGCCATCTTGAAAAATCTGGAAATTTGCACGGTCGCCTGTCAAGTGAACTAGCGAAGATTTCTCGCCTATTACTATCCAAAATCCAAGGAGCCTTGCAAAATGGATGTCTTCACGGGCTTAAAAATGAAAATCTCACTTGCCCGTCGGGCAAGTGGGGGAGGATAAGCGCTTGCCCGATCTGGACTTTAACTTGTCCGGGACAATCGGGCTGGTGGACTTGTTCATCCCTGCAGGCCATTCTTTGTTTTATTCTCCGTGTTTTCTGCTGAGTAACTTTGTTCCTACAATTTGAAGGGGCCATTCTGTTCAATAGTGCAATACTGGAAAATGTTGCAAAACATGTCATATTGTTACATCTGCTTGGAGATTACTTTTTAGTACCATTGTTGCTGCATACTCAATTTGAATACTTTAAAATTACATGCACTATTACTTTTGATATTCCTTGAGGATAAAGAATTTAATGGATGAAAGTGAAGAAATCGATTAATGTACAAAGTTCTAAATAATGGTTGCATTACAACTGCACTAACAATTGTACTTTTTAATTGTAATAGTTACTGGAGGTTGCATGATACTACAAAGATGAATGTTGTGCCCTGATATCTGAATGTGAGGAAAAGAGAATGAAGAAGTTAATATATGACACATTCTGGGAGGCGATAACCCTTACTGCGTACAAGTAGGCAAATATATCTACAAATGCTTCTATACCGTAGAACCAATACTGTAAATGACATGCTAGACCCAATATGTTGATCTATAGATATCCATATATGTCTGTTAAGTTGTACTGTAAGTAGTTGTTATAGACCTTACAAAAATCGCTGTACTTTTGTTGTGCCAATAAAGATTTCAATGACTGCATTGATTCCCCAGCCCGTTCCCTGAGGTGGCCGAGGCTGTGCAGAGGGAGTTAGAAGAATACAGGTCACAGGAGGACGAGGTCAAGCGACTGAAAAGTGTCATGGTGGGAATCAACTTTCATATGCCATTTTAACTTATGAGTCTATAACTAGATATGTTCACCTGCAAGTAATAATTATGATTAATGAATGCAGCTGGATTTCTCTTAAAAGTGAATGTAGTGAACTAGAGTCACATGGCTCCTTACATGTGCATTTACCTTCAAATGATTTCAACCTTTACAACTGATGTGGTGAACTGATGTGTGTATGTCATTAAGTAATGCAAATAAGGTCCTCATTTTAATAAATTATATTACTTGATCATCTCCTCCACTGAAATAAGAGACGTACATGTACACTATCTATCTTATAAAAGAAAACTATAGTTAGCATTTTGTTAGAATTTATGCAAATGAGGTCTTCATAACTTCCACATGCCACAAGTGAAAAAAATTCTTGTCATTTATCACAATGGGATTACATGTATAGCATTTTCTTATTAGTTATGCAAATTAGACCTTCATTTGCATAATAATGATAATCTGCCAATGTTTCTCAATTGAAAATGTGACATGTTGGAATAGTCCTTTAATGGAATAGAGCAGGTATATAAAATCCCCTCATCAATTATTTGTTTGTTTGTTTGTTTGAACCTTTATTGTTCATGAGAAGCTCAAATCAGCCAGCAGGCCGCTTTTCATTTAGGTCATGAGGGAGGTAAGGGTCAGATTATGCAAATTTATTCCAAATTGCATAAAGAATATAGGAAGCATCACTTTTAGGGTATCTACATACCAAAAATCATGACAAGCCGTCAATCTCTTCATAATTATTCACTTTCAAAGTCTGACACTAAACCGGTCCCTGCAGTAAAAAAAAGCCACTGGGGGCCCAAATCTACACCACTTACTCTCGGCCTCAAGAGATGTCTACCAGTCAAAAATCATAGCCATTGCATAGTCCAGAACTTGAAATATCAAACCTGGAAGTTCTGCTGTAGTACTGCTGTAGTACTGTAACAAGCCATTAGGGGGCCCAGAATGAGTCTCATCAAAGCCTACCAACATACCGAATATCAAAATACAATTCATCCAGGCATTCTAGGGTTATGCTGGTCTTCTACAGACCCCCTCAAAGCAAAATTAATGCTACCAAAAATATAACCTTCTTAAGGAAGGTAATTTTGTATGTTATCAACATGATACCTGCTATTGCTGACCTGTCTGCCTACAATTGGTTTGATTTGATTTGATTTATTCGGCTGTATAGTGAGAAATACAGCCAGGGCTACCCAACCAGCTGGAGGCTATTATTAAGGCCTAGCCCCGGTAACTGTACAATATACAATAATAACATTACATTTGTTGATACATGAGGTTTGTTGTATTTACTGACCATCTGAATTTCTTTTGTGTTGTGGTGACTGTTTCTGCTTGATTTGTGCAGGGTCTTGAGGGAGAAGATGAAGGAGCTATCAGCATGCTGTCGGACAATACTGCAAAGCTCACATCTGCTGTCAGGTAAACTTACTTTTCTCATGCCATCTTCAAACATATGCAAATAGCTGCTACTTGGCAAGAGAGCTACTATTTGCTAAGCAGACACAAATTGAAAGCAGACTCTAAGTTTTCCTAGAAAAAGCCCTGGCTGTGTAAGGTGTTTGATATATTTGGATGTTTCCAGTGGTACCTTAGAATACTAAATACAATTTCAGTATACAAAATGTACTTACTTATACCCATAGCAAGTGTGCTGAATACAGTGCAATCTCACTATTATATACTGAGGAACCCTAGGAACCTTACGTTTTTATTGCTATGTATCCCGGATGTCTCCAGTCCGATCTGTAATAGCTTTGTTTGTCCCCCATCTCTAGCTCCCTACCAGAGCTGTTGGAGAAGAAGAGGTTGATAGACATGCACACCAACATAGCCTCAGCACTGCTGGATCACATTAAGGTACAAAATCATGTACAAAATGCAATGTGTAGAAATTTCTTCACACACATATCTAAACTAAGGAAAAGAATTTGGGCACAGAGGATGACTGTTCAGTAAAGAAAACTGCCAATTGGTTTTAATACAATTCAGATTGCGATCGGAGTCTGTCCTTGGACCATTAACAGTTCTAAGAACAGATTGCAATCGCTAGCTTTTGTGGCAGGTTGAAACCCTCTGGCCGGCTTTGGTACTCTCTTATACTGCCGGTAAATCTGCCTGGAGATTATACCAGACTTGTGCCACTTCTGTTAATCTGTGGAGTTAACTTCACTCAAGGCTACCAAGGCTTTTCGCAGTGGTTTTACGTTCGCGGTAGCACTATGCACTGTAGTCTCTTACTGCCATGGAAAAATATTCGCGGTGGTTTTATGTTCGTGGTGAAGCGGCTACCGCGAAAACTGCAAACATTAAACCACCGTGAAAGTTTCTGCATTTACAGTAGTTGTCTGTTGCAATCTTCTGAATCTTGCCATGAGGTATGTCTGGTTGACTCTTGTGTTGATGATATGTCTATTCAGGTGCGCAAACTGGACGTGTATTTTGAGATGGAGGAAAAAATGATGAGTAAGCAGTCACTGGATAAATCCCTCATGGATATGTTTTCAGATCCTGAAGGTTTGTTCTTGAAATCTATCATTTGACCAAGGATGTTATGTAATGTTATGTAACGTCATATTGAAGTTTTTCAACACAGAAGAACTTTCATGTTATATAACGTCCTTGATTTGACAAATTTTTATGTTCTTCAGGAGTTGAAAATTCGAGGTGAGCAAATTTTGTGTTGTATGACAGTTGAAAAACTTCAATATGAATTATATCAACACAGAAGAACTTTCATGTTATATAACGTCCTTGATTTGACAAATTTTTATGTTTATTGTCAGAAAAGGGAACCATTTTGGTTCTAGAGTCCATTCCAAGACACCGTGCGGATGTTTGTTGCCATTGTTTAGAATTGATTTTAAAAGTTTTGTAATTATATGTCTAGGACATTTGATACTTCAGAAATATTTTTAACACTGTTTCAACTTTATAGATATTTCCCTGGTCCTGTAAAACTTTGGAAATATTCATGGTGTGGAATTGGATACTTCTAATAGTTTCTAAATAATGATAACAGCATTATTTACCATTTTCTACCATTTTTTGTGTAACAGACACCCTGTGGTGTTTGATTACCTTATGTGGTAGGACAGAGCTAGAGGTGCTGGTCACCATGTATATGTGTTTTAACAGTACAAAAACATGTAGTTGGTTAGGCTAGACCATGCTAGGGTACTAAACATTTTGCATTTGCCTGCAAATGCTATTTTTCGAGTCTGATTTTTCTAGTCTTCTCTATTTCTTGTGTATTGAACTTAAACGCAGAATACATATTCTTCCTTACAATTCTTTGTTTCGAAGCCCCCTTCTTAACTTCTAAAGATGGCAGTAGCTCATCAGAGAAATGTTTGACCCTGTTTTCTGTTTATGAGAAGTGTTGTTTAGGCCACACTGAGTTTTGTTCTTGCATATTCCAAAGTAATATTTTAGCAGGAAAACATGCAAACAGGAAACTTGTACAAGCTTGACTTGGCTCCCTGAAGCTGTGTGTGTCAAGGTTTCCAGCAGGGTTGTAGCCAACCTGAAATCATTTTCCGTCCCCTCGATTGTAAATCCTATCAAGCACCAAAGCGTGAGACGTCGCTCCAAAGATGCCACGTTCCTAGAGGGGTACAGGGGCATGCTCCCCTGGAAAATTCTGAAATCTATTTTGGAAATTAATTTTGCTGGTAGACTAAGCTGTTCAACGGCATCTGTCTTGGTAAAAAATTACTCAAGGAAGACAGTTATTTTATATTTTTACATATCTTTTCATATCTTTTGTCCATCACAGAGGACGGAATGGGCAAAATTATTTTCTGTCCCCAGCTGCAAAATTCCGTCAAAGGACGGAAAGGCGGGCACTGGCTACAACCCGGGTTTCCAGACTTTCCCCATAGACTTTATATGTTTGTCTTTCCTTTCAACAATTCAAAGAAAATGTAAGAATCTAATATATAATTAAGTCAGACTCTTTTTCCCTTTTATCTAGCTGGTAGTCCAGAGGACAAGATGAGGCTGTTTATCATCTATTTCATCTGCAGTGCCCAGACCATGTCCGATGTAAGCTTCTCTAACATTTTCCTGAGATGTAATGATTTCATAAGCATTCTTATTGACCACAAAGATGATATAGTGGAGAGATGACAGGATGAAACCTATTTAAAGGAAAATATTTTCTGAACCTTTGTTTTAGAACAATGATCTTTGGGATTTGACTGTTTCATTTAGCTTTTCTTACATGTAGAATTCGTATTTCAAAAAAGTCTGTTGTTACTTTGAGTTTTGACCTTTTTGTCAACACAAATATTGTCCTCAAATCTTTGAGTGTATCCATCAGCCTTCCTCATGTATTAGATACAAAAAAGGCTTTCAGTCTAAGCCTGTGATTAGTTGGTTGTTGGTATGCAACTTTAGGTCCAATAGTCTCATTCAGTCTCAACGTTTTTTCTTATTGGACCGGTCCCAAAAAAACGGACATGAAAAAATTAGGTGGACCGGATGTTGGACTGATTAGAAAATTAACAGACTATTTATTAAACATTCACCCGTTTTGGCGCTTGCAGGTGGAAGAGAATAACAAGAGTTTATAGTCATTTCTACCAAGTTTTACAGTCAATCGTACAGGTGCAGTTAGCGTTGTAGGATTATAAAATGCCAGTGTGAGTCAAATAGTCCACCAAACAGATTTCTTTGTAGTGAACCATTGATATTAGTCATACTGAATCAGGTCCAGGTTCAGGTCCGAATCTGGACCTGATCCTCTGGACCTGAACTGGACCTGGACCTGCATTTTCTGTACCGGTACCCAGCCCTAGTCTCAACAGTAGTAGATGTGATGTAACAGTTGTAAATTTGTCATTTCCAGGCTGATATTGACCAATATGCTGTAGCTCTCCAGGCTGCTAACTGTGACCTGGCACCACTGCACTACATTAAAAGATGGAAGTGAGTGTACACCCTTTACATAGCCCGAGTCAATGTCTACGCTCTCGGAGCCAAAGTCAATGTCTAAGTTTTGCTGACAACATGTATTTCAATTATCATTACCTGAAGTGCACATGTATATGTCCCTCCTAGTAGTATCTACATTGTACATGTATCTATCTATAGCTATCTCTCACTCTCCATATACAGTTTGTAATGTAGTTATCTAAATAATTATTAAACACTCAACTTTTGACAATGGCAGTGCCTTAAAAAGAAAAACAAAGTTTAACGTTTTTCTTTTTAAGGCGAAAGAAAAACAAACGTTTTTCTTTTTAAGGCACTGCCATATTGTTACAAGTTAGGGATAACAAAACCTGTATTTTTTTATTTCTTTTATTTCTTATTGCAGGGCTTTTACAAAGATGACAGCAGCACCCAGTCAGTATGGGGGAGGAGGGACCAAAACAATAAGGTATTAAACACATTAAATGTGTACAAGATAGTATTTGATCTTTGTATCCAAAAAACATATTGGAATGGTTACTGTATATTGATCTTGTTTCAAGCATAGGTAAATCAATGTACTAGTAATTGCATTATGTCCACCTGAGTAACACTACAGTTTGGATGTGGCGGCTTCACAGCGAACTTAAAACCACCGCAAACATTTTCCATAGCAGTAAGAAACTATAGTGCATGGTGCCACCGCGAACTTAAAACCACCGCAAAAAGTCCTTTTTCCTGCTACCACGAAATTAAATCCCCGCAAACTTAAATACATTCACAGTAGTTGCCCCCAAGCTCCATTATGTTCCAGCGCTGCCTCCCAGCCTGCTGGAGTCAAATGAGCTTGAAACCTCTCCAAATTGTGGTGGGACTTGTGGAAAGCAGAGAATCACCTACAGGCACAGTGAACATGATTCGGCATTGAGAAGTACAAAAACTGATATTGATTTATTTACTATTCCTTTAGGCCACACCAATTTAATTTCTTGGTTCACGGATTTTTTCATAAAAAATATGGAGCGAGAGGGCGAAATAAAAATAAAAATAAAAATTGTAAAATGGTTGGGGTAAAGGTAACGGCTAATCCAAAACATAAAGAAAAAAGTTTTCAGCTTGAAAAAAGTACAAAAACACTATTTTTGTACAGTAACAGCACCTGTACCCACACTTTAAGGAGCTTATAATATAAAGGCCAATTTGCTACACCAGAAAGTTGGTGAATGGTTTCATTAATGGTGAAAATTTGCTGAGTGGTAATTTTTATTTTTATTTTTTTTCCCAAAAAATAGGAGCGAGCGAATCCGTGAACCAAGAAATTAAATCGGTGTAGGCTTAAGCCACAGTAGAAAATCTTCTTTCCTTGCAGCATGTTCTCCCGACTGATGAACACGGGGTCAGAATTCGTGATGGAGGGCGTCAAAAACCTGGTGGTAAAAAAGCATGTAAGTTCTATTTTGTTGGCAAATTGTACTAGAATAAGGTTAGTTAGTTCTTAGCAACAGTTAGATGACAGGTGGGAATGAAACATTGGTGGGTGTGTCGTTCACAATACTGTTTTGTGACAGAAAAATTAAGGTTTTCATAGATCCATGATGGTAACCAATCCTGTTACATGTAGCTTCAAATTTTTTGCCAAAAAAAATTTATGACAAATGTGACCACACCCTGTTGATTTTTTTGTGCCTCAGAATCTTCCGGTGACCCGAGTTGCTGATGCTCTGATCGACAACAAGTCCTACCAGGTAAGCATTCAAAACCCCAGATGTCCTCTACTCCCTTCCAAAATAGCTGTTCTATTGTATGTTACAATCTGGATACTAGTGAATTGTCATTATATTAAAGTTATGAAGTCAAAATGTCAAAGTTTGCTCTACATGTGTTTTTTTGCAAATTTGTTAGGTTTGCTTATAATTGCTAAAATCCATGATAATGTATATCCTGGTATATACAAGTGTGGATACACATCAATTCACTCTTAGCTGAAGTGCAATTATGATTTTGCCATGTGGTATGTTCTTGTGCACAGGACACCGAAGATTACAGATACTTCGACCCCAAAATGCTCAGAGTCACTGACAGGTTGGTACATGTATGAGAAATATCATTGCACATTTGCAACATCGCTAAAAATATTAAGTTTTAGAAATATCATGTTATAGCTCTCCAATGATGTCCATTTTCCTATCAATGACGTCCATGTTACCTATCAACGATGTCCATGTTACCTATCAACAATGTCCATGTTACCTATCAACGACTTCCATGTTACACATGTACATATCAATGATGTCCATGTTACCTATCAACGACATCCATGTTATCTATCAATGACGTCCATGTTACCTATCAACGACGTCCATGTTACCTATCAATGACGTCCATGTTACCTAATTTAGTAATTATTTTGTAAAATGTTTTTGCTGTATTACAGCTCAATACCTCGGAACAGGAATCCAGTTCAGGAGGTAAGTCTACTCATACTTCTTCCAGTAGAGAATAGCAATAGGGATTTGCTCTAAAACAAACAAGAGCTCAGAGACGTCATACCTCCATGAAATATCCAGAGTGTTTGTAGGGGGGTTGGTGGGGTTTTGGTGGGAGACATGGGTGATAGTTTACTTAAGGAGGAAGGGAGAAAATTGATATTAGTTCTGTTTATTATCAGGCACTATGGCCCATATGGACGGACAATTGACAGTACATTTAAAGGAAAGAACAATAATCTACTGTTTAAAATCAAAAATACAGGACTCACATTGCGTCTCGTCGTGCACGTGGTCTGTGTGGTACTCCAGAAAGTGCTTGTGGAGACAGCATCAGAGCATGACAGCGCTCTTACAATATCGTTCTCGGACGCCAGGAGGCGAGTCGCAAATGAATGCGGCAGCTTACGCCTCCTGGCGTCGAAGGTGTCTAAGCGCAACAGTGCAAACAGCCAGCTGTTGCTGGTGGATCTAGGTTGCGACGTCATGATTTTAAGGGCGTCGTGGAATGCAACTCTGACTCTCTGGAGCGCGGCGGCGCTGTGATTAGACCACACCTGTACACAGTACAGGGAACAACAATGTGACATGAACAGGACTCGTTTTGTCTCAGCAGAACAGTTACCGAATGTTCGGGATAGGGTGTTGGCTTTGGTGTACAGATAGCGAGTTTGTTTGCGAATGGAGTCATTGTCGGAAAGATCAGAAGTAATTTGGTAGCCA